>NW_026943900.1:0-68771 GCF_035594765.1 Anolis carolinensis
GAATATAATATAGAAAATATAATAGAAAATATAGTTAAAATATATTAAAAACATATATACTATATTTACCAGGAATATATAATAAAATATAATAGAAAATATAGTTAAATTATATTACAAATATATTTACTATATTTACCAGGAATATATAATAAAATATAATAGAAAATATAGTTAAAATATATTAAAAACATATATACTATATTTACCAGGAATATATAATAAAATATAATAGAAAATATAGTTAAATTATATTACAAATATATTTACTATATTTACCAGGGAATATATATATAATATAATAGAAAATATAGTTAAAATATATTAAAAACATATTTACTATATTTACCAGGAATATATAATAAAATATAATAGAAAATATAGTTAAAATATATTAAAAACATATTTACTATATTTACCAGGAATATATAATAAAATATAATAGAAAATATAGTTAAAATATATTACAAATATATATTTACTATATTTACTATGAATATATAATAAAATATAGTTAAAATATATTGCAAAAGTATAATTTACCAGGCATTGGGTGAGGATTCCGGAGAAGCCATTGGATTTCCATGCAAATTTCACTTCAAAATGAGGGGAAAATCGAAATAAATTCCATATTTCTCATGGACAGACAGGCCCCAAAAGCCCAAAAGAGCCCCACTTCCGGGTTTTTCCCCCTTTGCGCATGCGCAGGAGGGCCGAGCGCCGCCTCAGAAGAGAAGCAAGCCCAATGCGCACGCGCAGTCCGTCGTTTTGAGCGAAGCCTGAGACAGCGAGAGGCGCGCATGCGCATCCCGTCGCCTAAGCGCCCGAAAGATGCGTATTCCGTCCCAAGACTGAGGTATTGAGGCGCGCATGCGCTTCTCGTCGTTTTGAGACCAAAGCCTCAAACTGCGAGAGAGCCGCGCATGCGCATTGCGGCGCCTTGAATGAGGCCCGAGTGAAGCAGCGACAGGCGCGCATGCGTATTCGCGTATTCCGTCCCAAGACGGAGGTATTGAGACGCGCATGCGCGTCTCGTCGTTTGGAGACAAAAGCCTCAAACTGCGAGAGCCGCGCATGCGCATTGCGGCGCCTTGAATGAGGCCCGAGTGAAGCAGCGACAGGCGCGCATGCGTATTCCGTCCCAAGACGGAGATATTGAGACGCACATGCGCATTGCGGCGCCTTGAATGAGGCCCGAGTGAAGCAGCGACAGGCGCGCGTGCGTATTCCGTCCCAAGACGGAGGGTATTGAGACGCGCATGCGCTTCTCGTCGTTTTGAGACCAAAGCCTCAAACTGCGAGAGCCGCGCATGCGCATTGCGGCGCCTTGAATGAGGCCCCGAGTGAAGCAGCGACAGGCGCGCATGCGTATTCCGTCCCAAGACGGAGGTATTGAGACGCGCATGCGCGTCTCGTCGTTTGGAGACAAAAGCCTCAAACTGCGAGAGCCGCGCATGCGCATTGCGGCGCCTTGAATGAGGCCCGAGTGAAGCAGCGACAGGCGCGCATGCGTATTCCGTCCCAAGACGGAGATATTGAGACGCACATGCGCATTGCGGCGCCTTGAATGAGGCCCGAGTGAAGCAGCGACAGGCGCGCGTGCGTATTCCGTCCCAAGACGGAGGTATTGAGACGCGCATGCGCTTCTCGTCGTTTTGAGACCAAAGCCTCAAACTGCGAGAGCC
Organism: Anolis carolinensis; assembly: GCF_035594765.1. Classification (NCBI taxonomy): domain Eukaryota; kingdom Metazoa; phylum Chordata; class Lepidosauria; order Squamata; family Anolidae; genus Anolis; species Anolis carolinensis. The sequence continues at coordinate 1,686 of NW_026943900.1, forward strand.
GCGCCATGCGCATTGCGGCGCCTTGAATGAGGCCCGAGTGAAGCAGCGACAGGCGCGCATGCGTATTCCGTCCCAAGACGGAGGTATTGAGACGCGCATGCGCGTCTCGTCGTTTGGAGACAAAAGCCTCAAACTGCGAGAGCCGCGCATGCGCATTGCGGCGCCTTGAATGAGGCCCGAGTGAAGCAGCGACAGGCGCGCATGCGTATTCCGTCCCAAGACGGAGATATTGAGACGCACATGCGCATTGCGGCGCCTTGAATGAGGCCCGAGTGAAGCAGCGACAGGCGCGCGTGCGTATTCCGTCCCAAGACGGAGGTATTGAGACGCGCATGCGCTTCTCGTCGTTTTGAGACCAAGCCTCAAACTGCGAGAGCCGCGCATGCGCATTGCGGCGCCTTGAATGAGGCCCGAGTGAAGCAGCGACAGGCGCGCGTGCGTATTCCGTCCCAAGACGGAGGTATTGAGACGCGCATGCGCTTCTCGTCGTTTTGAGACCAAGCCTCAAACTGCGAGAGCCGCGCATGCGCATTGCGGGCGCCTTGAATGAGGCCCGAGTGAAGCAGCGACAGGCGCGCGTGCGTATTCCGTCCCAAGACGGAGGTATTGAGACGCGCATGCGCTTCTCGTCGTTTTGAGACCAAGCCTCAAACTGCGAGAGCCGCGCATGCGCATTGCGGCGCCTCGAATGAGGCCCGAGTGAAGCAGCGACAGGCGCGCATTCCGTCCCAAGGCTGAGGTATTGAGACGCGCATGCGCAACTCATCGTTTGGAGACAAAAGCCTCAAACTGCGAGAGCCGCGCATGCGCACTCCGGCGTTTCGATTGAGGCCCGAGTGAAGCAGCGACAGCGCGCATGCGTATTCCGTCCCAAGACGGAGGTATTGAGACGCGCATGCGCATTGCGGCGCCTTGAATGAGGCCCGAGTGAAGCAGCGACAGGCGCGCATTCCGTCCCAAGGCTGAGGTATTGAGGCGCGCATGCGCAACTCATCGTTTGGAGACCAAAGCCTCAAACTGCGAGAGCCGCGCATGCGCACTCCGGCGTTTCGATTGAGGCCCGAGGGAAGCCGCGACAGGCGCGCATGCGCAATCGTCAACGCTCAAGGCCTTTGAAGAGCGAGGAGAAAAGCGCATGCGCACTGCGGTCTTTATATGGGTTTTTAAGATTCAACACTTCCACTCAAATGTGGTAGAACGACAACCGGAAGTGTCGTCGCCACTCAAATGGCGGTTCGTGAGTGGGGCACACAGGAATCGGAAGTGTCGTTTTTCCCCTTTGTTGTTTGTCCTCTATAACCATTTCGGCTATTTTGCCCGCGCTACGGCTTCCGCGGAGGGACAATCTTGCCGGATGCGGGAAATTTCCTGAATGGACGCGGAAGCGGGCTGGAAGCAGGCGGGGGAAAGCGGCGGAAAAGGAACAGGAAGCGGAAGGAAGGAGGAGGGAAGCGACCCGGGGGAGGTTTTGGAGCGGCGCCTGAAGGAAATCAGGTCGGAAATCGGGTCCGAAATGTTCCCTCAGAGCCCGCCATGTTGGTCGTGGGCGGGGCCTGGGCCTGGTGGGGCGGGGCCTGGGCCTGGTGGGCGGGGCCTGGCCTTGGTGGGCGGGGCCTGGGCCTGTTGGGCGGGGTTTCTTGAAGCCCCGCCTCCCTCCCTCCTGAATATCCAAATATAACACAAATATAATATAATAATATTATAAAAATAAAATAAAAATGCAAACAGAACAAAATAATAATATAATATAATTAACATAATAATGGAATAATTCAATGATATAATATCAATATAATAATAATAATAACAATAGTATTATATATAATATTATAGTAGGAATAATATAGTAAAAATACAAATAAAATATAAAATAATAATAATAATATATAATATAGTAGGAATAATATAGTAAAAATACAAATAAAATATATAATAATAATATTATATATAATATTATAGTAGGAATAATATAGTAAAAAATACAAATAAAATATATAATAATAATAATATATAATATAGTAGGAATAATATAGTAAAAATACAAATAAAATATATAATAATAATAATATATAATATAGTAGGAATAATATAGTAAAAATACAAATAAAATATAAAATAATAATAATAATATATAATATAGTAGGAATAATATAGTAAAAATACAAATAAAATATATAATAATAACAATAATATATAATATATTAGGAATAATATAGTAAAAATACAAATGAAATATAAATAATAATAATAATATATAATATAGTAGGAATAATATAGTAAAAATACAAATAAAATATATAATAATAACAATAATATATAATATAGTAGGAATAATATAGTAAAAATACAAAATATATATTAATAATATTATATATAATATAGTAGGAATAATATAGTAAAAATACAAATGAAATATAAAATAATAATAATAATATATAATATAGTAGGAATAATATAGTAAAAATACAAATAAAATATAAAATAATAATAATAATATATAATATAGTAGGAATAATATAGTAAAAATACAAAATATAAAATAATAATAATATATAATATAGTAGGAATAATATAGTAAAAATACAAATAAAATATAAAATAATAATAATAATATATAATATATTAGGAATAATATAGTAAAAATACAAATGAAATATAAAATAATAATAATAATATATAATATAGTAGGAATAATATAGTAAAAATACAAATAAAATATATAATAATAATAATATTATATATTATATTATAGTAGGAATAATATAGTAAAAAATACAAATGGAATATAAAATAATAATATATAATATAGTAGGAATATATTAGTAAAAATACAAATAAAATATATAATAATAATAATAATATATATTATATTATAGTAGGAATAATATAGTAAAAATACAAATAAAATATAAAATAATAATAATAGTATTATATTTAATATTATAGTAGGAATTATATTAAAAATACAAATAAAATATATAATAATAATAATAATAATAATAGTATATATAATATTTTAGTAGGAATAATATAGTAAAAATACAAATAAAATATAAAATAATAATAATAATATATAATATAGTAGGAATAATATAGTAAAAATAAATAAAATAATAAAATATAATAATAATTTATAATAGTAGGAATATTATAGTAAAATACAATAAATATTAATAATATTAATATATTATTATATATTATATTATAGTAGGAATAATATAGTAAAAAATACAAATGGAATATAAAATAATAATATATAATATAGTAGGAATAATATAGTAAAAATACAAATAAAATATATAATAATAATAATAATATATATTATATTATAGTAGGAATAATATAGTAAAAATACAAATAAAAATATAAAATAATAATAATAGTATTATATTTAATATTATAGTAGGAATTATATTAAAAATACAAATAAAATATATAATAATAATAATAATAATAGTATATATAATATTTTAGTAGGAATAATATAGTAAAAATACAAATAAAATATAAAATAATAATAATAATATATAATATAGTAGGAATAATATAGTAAAAATACAAATAAAATATAAAAATAATAATAATATATAATATAGTAGGAATAATATAGTAAAAATACAAATAAAATATATAATAATAATAATATTATATATTATATTATAGTAGGAATAATATAGTAAAAAATACAAATGGAATATAAAATAATAATACATAATATAGTAGGAATAATATAGTAAAAATACAAATAAAATATATAATAATAATAATAATATATAATATAGTAGGAATAATATAGTAAAAATACAAATAAAATATATAATAATAATAATAATATATAATATAGTAGGAATAATATAGTAAAAATACAAATAAAATATAAAATAATAATAATAATATATAATATAGTAGGAATAATATAGTAAAAATACAAATAAAATATAAAATAATAATAATAATATATAATATAGTAAAAATACAAATAAAATATAAAATAATAATAATAATATATAATATAGTAGGAATAATATAGTAAAAATACAAATAAAATATATAATAATAATAATAATATATATTATATTATAGTAGGAATAATATAGTAAAAATACAAATAAAATATATAATAATAATAATATTATATATTATATTATAGTAGGAATAATATAGTAAAAAATACAAATAAAATATAAAAATAATAATAATAGCATTATATATAATATTATAGTAGGAACAATATAGTAAAAATACAAATAAAAAATATAATAATAATAATATTATATATTATATTATAGTAGGAATAATATAGTAAAAAATACAAATAAAATATAAAATAATAATAATAGTATTATATTTAATATTATAGTAGGAATAATATTAAAAATACAAATAAAATATATAATAATAATAATAATAATAGTATATATAATATTTTAGTAGGAATAATATAGTAAAAAAACAAATAAAATATAAAATAATAACATAATATTATAATACTATAATATAATAATATGACATAATATCATATTAGGAATAATTTAGTAAAATACAAATAAAATATAATAAAATAATTATATATACTAAAATATAATACAATAATGAACAATAAAATAATATAATATTAGGAATAATATAATAAAAACAAATAAAATAGAATAAAATAATAAAATAACAATATTATAATACTATAATATAATACAATATAACATAAAATAATATAATATTAGGAATAATATAATAAAAATACAAATAAAAAATAATAATACTATAATATAATACAATAACATAATATAAAATAATATTAGGAATAATATAGTAAAATACAAATAAAATATAATAAAATAATAATATAATAACAATATAATACTATAGTATAATACAGCAATATAACATTATATATGAATATTAGGAATAAGATAGAATGCAAATTAGTATAATATAATGTATAATAATAATATATAATAATAATATCACTAATATAAAATATTTTCATTGAACCAATGAACTAATAATGCAATGTAATATAATATAACATATAATACTAATATTGATATAATATTATATTTAATTAACATTTAATAATATGACATAATGAAATAATAGTATATAATAGTAAAATAATATAATGAAATATAAAATATATAATGTAATAATATACAATGAAAATAATTTATAGAGAAATAAGTGAAAAAATATAAACAAAATATACGAAGTTAATAAAATAATAAAATATTGCAACCATATATGTGTGTGTATTATATTAAATTTTATCTTTCTTTCTTGCAGCTCCGAATTGCAAAGCTCAGGTTTCTGGGATTCAAGCCAAAGTAAGTAATAATACTAATACTACTGCCACTAATAATATTTAGAATATTCAATGAATATTTCTAGATTTTTCTGGAATATTTTTAGAATATTTTAGATTTTTTTGCAATATTTTTTCAGAATATTTTTCAGGTAATTTTTAGATTATTTTCAGAATATTTGGGAAATAATATTTATGGAATATTTTCGCAACCATAAATAACAATAATAATTATGTATAATATTTGCAATATTTTTTCAGAATATTTTTCAAGTTATTTCTAGATTATTTTCAGAATATTTGGGAAATAATTTTTAATGGAATATTTTTGCAACCATAAATAACAATAACAATAATAATTATGTATAATATTTGCAGTAGTTTTTCAGAACATTTTTTCAGGTAATTTTTAGATTATTTTCAGAATATTTGGGAAATAATATTTATGGAATGTTTTCGCAACCATAAATAACAATAATAATTTTGTATAATATTTGCAATATTTTTTCAGAATATTTTTTCAGGTTATTTTTAGGTTATTTTCAGAATATTTGGGAAATAATATTATGGAATATTTTTGCAATATTTTTAGATTATTTTCAGAATATTTGGGAAATAATTTTTAATGGAATATTTTTGCAACCATAAATAACAATAACAATAATAATTTTGTATAATATTTGCAATATTTTTTTCAGAATATTTTTCAAGTTATTTCTAGATTATTTTCAGAATATTTGGGAAATAATATTTATGGAATATTTTTGCAACCATAAATAACAATAACAATAATAATTATGTATAATATTTGCAATAGTTTTCAGAATATTTTTCAAGTTATTTTTAGGTTATTTTCAGAATATTTGGGAAATAATATTTATGGAATATTTTTGCAATATTTTTAGATTATTTTCAGAATATTTGGGAAATAATTTTTAATGGAATATTTTTGCAACCATAAATAACAATGACAATAATAATTTTGTATAATATTTGCAATATTTTTTCAGAATTTTTTTCAGGTAATTTTTAGATTATTTTCAGAATATTTGGAAAATAATATTTATGGAATATTTTCGCAACCATAAATAACAATAATAATTTTGTATAATATTTGCAATATTTTTTCAGAATATTTTTCAAGTTATTTTTAGGTTATTTTCAGAATATTTGGGAAATAATATTTATGGAATATTTTTGCAACCATAAATAACAATAATAATTTTGTATAATATTTGCAATATTTTTTCAGAATATTTTTCAAGTTATTTCTAGATTATTTTCAGAATATTTGGGAAATAATATTTATGGAATATTTTTGCAACCATAAATAACAATAACAATAATAATTATGTATAATATTGGCAATAGTTTTTCAGAACATTTTTTCAGGTTATTTTTAGATTATTTTCAGAATATTTGGGAAATAATATTTATGGAATATTTTCGCAACCATAAATAACAATAATAATTTTGTATAATATTTGCAATATTTTTTCAGAATATTCTTCAGGTTATTTCTAGATTATTTTCAGAATATTTGGGAAATAATTTTTAATGGAATATTTTTGCAACCATAAATAACAATAACAATAATAATTTTGTATAATATTTGCAATATTTTTTCAGAATATTTTTCAAGTTATTTCTAGATTATTTTCAGAATATTTGGGAAATAATATTTATGGAATATTTTTGCAATATTTTTAGATTATTTTCAGAATATTTGGGAAATAATTTTTAATGGAATATTTTTGCAACCATAAATAACAATGACAATAATAATTTTGTATAATATTTGCAATATTTTTTCAGAATTTTTTTCAGGTAATTTTTAGATTATTTTCAGAATATTTGGAAAATAATATTTATGGAATATTTTCGCAACCATAAATAACAATAATAATTTTGTATAATATTTGCAATATTTTTTCAGAATATTTTTCAAGTTATTTTTAGGTTATTTTCAGAATATTTGGGAAATAATATTTATGGAATATTTTTGCAACCATAAATAACAATAATAATTTTGTATAATATTTGCAATATTTTTTCAGAATATTTTTCAAGTTATTTCTAGATTATTTTCAGAATATTTGGGAAATAATATTTATGGAATATTTTTGCAACCATAAATAACAATGACAATAATAATTTTGTATAATATTTGCAATATTTTTTCAGAATATTTTTCAAGTTATTTTTAGGTTATTTTCAGAATATTTGGGAAATAATATTTATGGAATATTTTCGCAACCATAAATAACAATAATAATTTTGTATAATATTTGCAATATTTTTTCAGAATATTTTTCAAGTTATTTTTAGGTTATTTTCAGAATATTTGGGAAATAATATTTATGGAATATTTTCGCAACCATACATAACAATGACAATAATAATTTTGTATAATATTTGCAATATTTTTTCAGAATATTTTTCAGGTTATTTCTAGATTATTTTCAGAATATTTGGGAAATAATATTTATGGAATATTTTCGCAACCATAAATAACAATAATAATTATGTATAATATTTGCAATATTTTTTCAGAATATTTTTCAAGTTATTTTTAGGTTATTTTCAGAATATTTGGGAAATAATATTTATGGAATATTTTCGCAACCATAAATAACAATAACAATAATAATTTTGTATAATATTTGCAATATTTTTTCAGAATATTTTTTCAGGTTATTTTTAGGTTATTTTCAGAATATTTGGGAAATAATATTTATGGAATATTTTTGCAACCATAAATAACAATAATAATTTTGTATAATATTTGCAATATTTTTTTTCAGAATATTTTCAGAATAATTGGGAAATAATATTTATGGGATATTTTTGCAACCATAAATAACAATAATGATGTAGAATATTTGCAATATTTTTTTCAGAATATTTTTTCAGATTGTTTTCAGAATAATTGGGAAATAATTTTTATGGAATATTTTTGCAACCATAAATAACAATAGCAATAATAATTTAATTAAGGATAAATAATAAATTTCTCTTTCCTTTTCATAGGGATTATCTTGCAATATTTTGCAGTAATTTGTGAATATTTTTCTGAATATTTTTGCAATATTTTTCTGAATATTTTTGCAGTGTTTTTGAGAATACTTTTGCAATTTTCTGTAATATTTTTGCTATTTTTGCAATATTATATTTGCAATATTTTTTCAGAATATTTTTAGAATATTTATGGAATATTTTTGCAACCATAAATAACAATAATGATGTAGAATATTTGCAATGTTTTTTTTTCAGAATATTTTTTCAGGTTATTTTTAGATTATTTTCAGAATATTTGGGAAATAATATTTATGGAATATTTTGCAACCATAAATAACAATAACAATGATGATGTAGAATATTTGCAATATTTTTTCAGAATATTTTTAGAATATTTATGGAATATTTTTGCAACCATAAATAACAATAATGATGTAGAATATTTGCAATGTTTTTTTTTCAGAATATTTTTTCAGGTTATTTTTAGATTATTTTCAGAATATTTGGGAAATAATATTTATGGAATATTTTGCAACCATAAATAACAATAACAATGATGATGTAGAATATTTGCAATATTTTTTCAGAATATTTTTAGAATATTTATGGAATATTTTGCAACCATAAATAACAATAACAATGATGATGTATAATATTTGCAATATTTTTTCAGAATATTTTCAGAATATTTATGGAATATTTTTGCAACCATAAATAACAATGATGTAGAATATTTGCAATGTTTTTTTTCAGAATATTTTTTCAGGTTATTTTCAGAATATTTGGGAAATAATATTTATGGAATATTTTTGCACACATAAATAACAATAGCAATAATAATTTAATTAAGGATAAATAATAAATTTCTTTTTTCTTTTCATAGGGATTATCTTGCAATATTTTGCAGTAATTTGTGAATATTTTTCTGAATATTTTTGCAATATTTTTCTGAATATTTTTGCAGTGTTTTTGAGAATACTTTTGCAATTTTCTGTAATATTTTTGCTATTTTTGCAATATTATATTTGCAATATTTTTTCAGAATATTTTTAGAATATTTATGGAATATTTTTGCAACCATAAATAACAATAATGATGTAGAATATTTGCAATGTTTTTTTTTCAGAATATTTTTTCAGGTTATTTTTAGATTATTTTCAGAATATTTGGGAAATAATATTTATGGAATATTTTGCAACCATAAATAACAATAACAATGATGATGTAGAATATTTGCAATATTTTTTCAGAATATTTTTAGAATATTTATGGAATATTTTTGCAACCATAAATAACAATAATGATGTAGAATATTTGCAATGTTTTTTTTTCAGAATATTTTTTCAGGTTATTTTTAGATTATTTTCAGAATATTTGGGAAATAATATTTATGGAATATTTTGCAACCATAAATAACAATAACAATGATGATGTAGAATATTTGCAATATTTTTTCAGAATATTTTTAGAATATTTATGGAATATTTTGCAACCATAAATAACAATAACAATGATGATGTATAATATTTGCAATATTTTTTCAGAATATTTTCAGAATATTTATGGAATATTTTTGCAACCATAAATAACAATAACAATGATGATGTAGAATATTTGCAATATTTTTTCAGAATATTTTTAGAATATTTATGGAATATTTTGCAACCATAAATAACAATAGCAAAGATGATGTATAATATTTGCAATATTTTTTTTCAGAATATTTTTCAGGTTATTTTCAGAATATTTGGGAAATAATATTTATGGAATATTTTTGCAACCATAAATAACAATAACAATGATGATGTATAATATTTGCAATATTTTTCAGAATATTTTTAGAATATTTATGGAATATTTTTGCAACCATAAATAACAATAACAATGATGATGTAGAATATTTGCAATATTTTTTCAGAATATTTTTAGAATATTTATGGAATGTTTTTGCAACCATAAATAACAATAACAATGATGATGTAGAATATTTGCAATATTTTTTCAGAATATTTTTAGAATATTTATGGAATGTTTTTGCAACCATGATGTAGAATATTTGCAATATTTTTTTTCAGAATATTTTTTCAGGTTATTTTCAGAATATTTGGGAAATAATATTTATGGAATATTTTTGCACACATAAATAACAATAGCAATAATAATTTAATTAAGGATAAATAATAAATTTCTCTTTTCTTTTCATAGGGATTATCTTGCAATCTCTGAGGAAGCCCTTCATGATGGACGAAGACGAGGATAATATTCCGTCCTTGGAAAAACTGAATATTTCGGAGAATTTCCAGTGCGTTTCTTTCGGGATCGGGAATTTCTCTTCTTGTTCAGTCGCAAAGACACAAATGGCCTTCCTCCTCCTCCTCTTGCAAGAACTACAGGTATTGCTTAGAATATTTCTCAGTAATTTATTTGCAATATTTTTTGTATTTTCTGCAACGTTTTTAGAATATTTTTTGTAATTTCTGCAACATTTTAAGAATACTTTTTGTAATTTTTGCCCTATTCTAGAATATATATATATATATATATATATATTGAAACTTTTGCAACATTGTAGCTTTTTGTAATTTTTGCAACGTTTCAATTTTTCTGTAATTTCTGCAACATTTTAAGAATACTTTTTGTAATTTTTGCAACTTTTTCTAGAATTTTTTTTTGAAATTTTTGCCATATTTTAAGAATATTTTTTTGTAATTTTTGCAACATTTTTAGAATAGTTTTTGTAATTTTTGCTCTATTCTAGAATTTATATTTTTTGAAACTTTTGCAACATTGTAACTTTTTGTAATTTGTGCAATATTTCAATTTTTTTTGTAATTTCTGAAACATTTTAAGAATAATTTTTGTAACCTTTTTGCAACCTTTTCTAGATTTTTTTTTGAAATTTTTGCTATATTTTAAGAATATTTTTTGTAATTTTTACAACCTTTTCTAGAATATTTTTTTGAAATTTTTGCAACATTTTAATTTTTTATAATTTCTGCAAAATTTTAAGAATAGTTTTTGTAATTTTTGCAACATTTTAAGAATACTTTTTGTAATTTTTACAGCCTTTTCTAGAACTTTTTTTGTAATTTTTGCAACCTTTTCTAGAATATTTTTTTGAAATTTTTGCAACATTTTAATTTTTTATAATTTCTGCAAAATTTTAAGAATAGTTTTTGTAATTTTTGCAACATTTTAAGAATACTTTTTGTAATTTTTGCAACCATTTCTAGAATATTTTTTGAAACTTTTGCAACATTTTAAGAATACTTTTTGTAATTTTTACAGCCTTTGCTAGAACTTTTTTTTGAAATTTTTGCAACAATTTACATTTTTTGTAATAATTGCAATATTTTTGGATTTTTGGCAATTTTAGATTTTTGCAAATTTTAAAGAATTTTTTTCAATTTTTGCAATATTTTTGAGATTATATTTACAATATATATGGAATAATACAGAACATTTATGGGATTTGTTAGCAATATTTATGGAATAGTTTAAATAATATTTTTGCAGTTTTTAAGACTTTTAATGTAGTATTTTTTAGAGTTTGGAATATTTTTAGAATATGTTTGCAATTTTACAATAATATTTATAACAATATTTTGCAGAATATTTGTTGTCTATTTCTATACCGTATATACTCAGATATGAGCCGAGTTTTCTGCCCTTTTTTGGGGAATATTTTTGCAATATTTTTCTGAAAATTTTGCAATATTTTGCAGTAATTTGTGAATATTTTTCTGAATATTTTCGCAATATTTTTCTGAATATTTTCGCAATATTTTTCTGAATATTTTTGCAATATTTTTCTGAAAATTTTGCAATATTTTGCAGTAATTTGTGAATATTTTTCTGAATATTTTCGCAATATTTTTCTGAATATTTTCGCAATATTTTTCTGAATATTTTTGCAATATTTTTCTGAAAATTTTGCAATATTTTGCAGTAATTTGTGAATATTTTTCTGAATATTTTCGCAATATTTTTCTGAATATTTTTGCAGTGTTTTTGAGAATACTTTCCCAATAATTTTGAGAATATTTTTGGAATAGTTTTAGGAATATTTTGTAATATTTTTGCAATATTTTTCTGAAAATTTTGCAATATTTTGCAGTAATTTGTGAATATTTTTCTGAATATTTTTGCAATATTTTTCTGAATATTTTTGCAGTGTTTTTGAGAATACTTTCCCAATAATTTTGAGAATATTTTTGGAATAGTTTTAGGAATATTTTGTAATATTTTTGCAATATTTTTCTGAAAATTTTGCAATATTTTGCAGTAATTTGTGAATATTTTTCTGAATATTTTCGCAATATTTTTCTGAATATTTTCGCAATATTTTTCTGAATATTTTTGCAATATTTTTCTGAAAATTTTGCAATATTTTGCAGTAATTTGTGAATATTTTTCTGAATATTTTCGCAATATTTTTCTGAATATTTTTGCAGTGTTTTTGAGAATACTTTCCCAATAATTTTGAGAATATTTTTGGAATATTTTGTAATATTTTTGCAATATTTTGCAGTAATTTGTGAATATTTTTCTGAATATTTTTGCAGTGTTTTTCTGAATATTTTTGCAATATTTTTCTGAATATTTTTGCAGTGTTTTTGAGAATACTTTTGCAATTTTCTGTCATATTTTTGCTATTTTCTGGAATATTTCATATGTCTTTCCGCCTGTTTTCCTTATTTCAAGATTTCTCGCGACTGTTGTTTCGTCTTCGATCCCGTTTTTTCCGAACTCGAACTCGAGGTCCTTTGTCGCCTTGGGCTCAAAGTCATGGCAGAAAACGAGGTAATTAATGAATTAATGAATTAATAAAAATAACGATAATAATACCTCTATTTGGGATTTTTTTTTGGCAATATTTTTAGAATATTATTTCGAAATTTTATCGAACGTTCATGGGATATTTTTATGTGAATTTATCTTTGCAAACTCTATAAATAATAATGATGGAATATGGACCGTGGATGATGGGGTTTGCAGTACTTTCACTCCTGCTGCCTTGTTATTAGCAATGCTTCTTAAGGCCCATTATTAATACTATTATTATTTCTATTATGTCTAATATATTTTTCCATTACTATTGTTTATTATTATTAATATGATAATATTTTCTATTATATTATTTTCTATTATTATATTACATTTTCCGTTGTTATTAGCAATGCTTCTTAAGGCCCATTAAACCTTCGCTCACTTTCTGAGACCACCGGGACCCCCACGAATGACGGACCGGGACCAAATTTGGCACAAAGACACCCCATGACCCACTACACATCCTAGTGAAGTTTGGTGGAGGATGGACCGTGGATGATGGGATTTGAAGTACTTTCACTCCTGCTGCCCTGTTATTTGCAATGCTTCTTAAGGCCCATTATTATTATTATTATTATTATTATTATTATTATTTTCCATTACTATTGTTTGTTATTATTAATATGATAATATTTTCTATTATATTATTTTCTATTATTATATTACATTTTCCGTTGTTATTAGCAATGCTTCTTAAGGCCCATTAAACCTTCACTCACTTTCTAAGACCACTGTGAGCCCCTTGAATGACGGAACTGGACCAAACTTGGCACACAGAGACTACATGACCCACTCTACATCCTGGTGAAGTTTGGTAGAAGATGGACCATGGATGATGGGACTTGCAGTACCTTTACTTACTTCCTCAGAGCACTGCGACTCCCACCAATGACTGATCAAGACCAAACTTGGCACACAGACTCCCCATGACCCACTCTACATCCTGGTGAAGTTTGGTAGAGGATGGAGCATGGATGATGGGACTTGCAGTACCTTCACTAACTTCCAGGGACCACTGTGACCCCCACGAATGACGGACCGGAACCAAACTTGGCACACAGAAATCACATGACCCACTCTACATCCTGGTGAAGTTTGGTAGAAGATGGACCATGGATGATGGGACTTGCAGTACCTTTACTTACTTCCTCAGAGCACTGCGACTCCCACCAATGACTGATCGAGACCAAACTTGGCACACAGAGCGCTCATAGCCCACTCTATGTCCTGGTGAAGCTTGGTGGAGGATGGACCATGGACGATGGGATTTGCAGTACCTTCACTCACTTCCAGAGACCACTGTGACCCCCACCAATGTCTGATCAAGACCATACTTGGCACACACAGTCCCCATGACCTACTATACATCCCAGCCCTGTTTGGAGTGGGATGGACCATGGATGATGGGACTTACACATGGGAATTGTAGTTCACCTGCACCCACTGAACCCCACTGACCCTGGACCTACACTAAACTTGGGACACAGGCAAACAATGCCTTTCTTAAAATACCCAGGCACCACCGGGTCCCCAAGCTAGTACATAATAATGATGGAAATATGGACCGTGGACAATGGGATTTGCAGTACCTTCACTCACTTCCATAGACCAATGCAACCTACATGAATGACGGAGTGGGACCAAACTTGGCACACAGAACCCCCATGATCCACTCTACGTCCTGGTGAAGTTTGGTGGAAGATGGACCACGGATGATGGGATCTGCAGTACCGTCATTCACATCCAGAGACCACAGCGACCTCCACGAATGATGGACAGGGACCAAACTTGGCACACAGAACCCCCAATGACCCACTCTACGTCCTGGTGAAGTTTGGTGGAAGATGGACCACAGATGATGGGACTTGCAGTACCTTTACTCACTTCCTGAGACCACTGTGACCCACAACAATGACTGATCAAGACCAAACTTGGCACACAGACTCCCCATGATCCACTCTATGTCCTGGTGAAGTTTGTAGGAAGATGGACCACGGATGATGGGACTTGCAGTAGCTTCACTCACTTCCTGAGTCTATTGGGACCCCCACGAATGATGGACAGGGACCAAACTTGGCACACAGAGCCCTTATAACCCACTTTAAATCCTGGTGAAGTCTGGGGATGATGGACCACGGATGATGGGATTTGCAGTACTATCACTCACTTCCAGAGACCACTGCAACCAGCACGAATGACGGACCGGGACCAAACTTGGCACAGAGAACCCCCATGACCCTCTTTACGTCCTGGTGAAGTTTGTGGAAGATAGACCACGGATGATGGGATTTGCAGTACCGTCACTCACTTCCTGAGTCTATTGAGACCCCCACGAATGATGGACAGGGACCAAACTTGGTACACAGAGACTACATGACCCACTCTACATCCTCGTGAAGTTTGGTAGAAGATGGACCATGGATGATGGGAGTTGCAGTACCTTCACTCACTTCCAGAGACCACTGCAACCTACATGAATGACAGACGGGGACCAAACCCGGCACACAGACTCCACATGATCCACTCTATGTCCTGGTGAAGTTTGTAGGAAGATGGACCACGGATGATGGGATTTGCAGTACCATCACTCACTTCCAGAGACCACTGCAACCAGCACGAATGACGGAGCGGCACCAAACTTGGCACACAGAACCCCCACGATCCACTCTACGTCCTGGTGAAGTTTGTGGAAGATGGACTATGGATGATGGGATTTGCAGTACCTTTACTTACTTCCTCAAAGCACTGCGACTCCCACCAATGACTGATCAAGACCAAACTTGGCACATAGAGCCCTCATAACCCACTTTATATCCTGGTAAAGTTTGGGGATGATGGACCACGGATGATGGGACTTGCAGCACCTTCACTCACTTCCAGGGACCACTGCGAACCCCACGAATGACGGACCGGGACCAAACTTCCTACACAGATCCACATGACCAACCAAACATACCAAAAGGGTTTGGGAGGGATTGATCTGGGAGTTGTAGTTCTGGCCACAGTAAATCAATAAAATGTGTGTGTCTTTTCAGAATGTTTTTTTTTGGGAATATTTTTAAAAATATTTTTGCCATAATAAATAAATAAAATAATACTTTTTCCCCCTATATTTTGCCCCAATATACAATATATATGGAATAATACAGAACATTTATGGGATTTGTTAGCAATATTTATGGAATAGTTTTTATAATATTTTTGCAGTTTTAAAGACTTTTAATGTAGTATTTTTTTTAGAGTTTGGAATATTTTTAGAATATGTTTGCAATTTTACAATAATATTTATAACAATATTTTGCAGAATATTTGTTGCCTATTTCTATACCGTATATACTCGAATATGAGCCGGGTTTTCTGCCCTTTTTTGGGGAATATTTTTGCAATATTTTTCTGAAAATTTTGCAATATTTTGCAGTAATTTGTGAATATTTTTCTGAATATTTTTGCAATATTTTTCTGAATATTTTTGCAGTGTTTTTGAGAATACTTTCCCAATAATTTTGAGAATATTTTTGGAATAATTTTAGGAATATTTTTGCAATATTTTTCTGAAAATTTTGCAATATTTTGCAGTAATTTGTGAATATTTTTCTGAATATTTTGCAGTGTTTTTGAGAATACTTTCCCAATAATTTTGAGAATATTTTTGGAATGGTTTTAGGAATATTTTGTAATATTTTTGCAATATTTTTCTGAATATTTTTGCAGTGTTTTTGAGAATACTTTCCCAATAATTTTGAGAATATTTTTGGAATAGTTTTAGGAATATTTTGTAATATTTTTGCAATATTTTTCTGAATATTTTTGCAGTGTTTTTGAGAATACTTTCCCAATATTTTTCTGAATATTTTTGCAATATTTTTCTGAATATTTTTGGGAGGGATTGATCTGCGAGTTGTAGTTCTGGCCACAGTAAATCAATAAAATGTGTGTGTCTTTTCAGAATGTTTTTTTTTGGGAATATTTTTAAAAATATTTTTGCCATAATAAATAAATAAAATAATACTTTTCCCCCCCTATATTTTGCCCCAATTTTTTTTTGCAATATTTACAGGATATTTTTTTTACAGTAAATAAATAATAATAATAATAATACCAATAATAATAATTTTCTTCTTCTCGCTCAGGAAGGGAAGCATGGCATTTCGGGCGTGCGGACGTTGTTTTTCATGGTGCATTGTGGGAAATCCCTGTACAACAACCTTCTCTGGAGCAACTGGGCCCCGGAAACACTTTCCAAGATGGCCGTCCTCGGGAACAGCTTCCGGGGCATCCAGGACAGGTGGGCGGGACTTCCTGTTTCAAGGCCAGAGGGTATTATTATTATTATTATTATTATTATTATTATTTTCTCCTTCAATTAATTCCCCGTTTCTCTCGTTTTCCAGGATGCCATCAAAAATATTTCAAAAAGAATACAGTTACATTGCAAAGGTAATGAATGTGTCGGTGAAATTTTATTTATTTATTTACTTATTTATTTATTTTTGTTTTGTTTATTACTGTTAAAATTCTGTAATAACTGGGTAATAAATTCTGGATATTGCAAAAAAAATATTCCTATAAATACTGCAAGAAATTTCTTTAAAATGTTGCCAAAATATTACAAAAATAATAAAAAAAATTCTGTAATAACTGGGTAATAAATTCTGGATATTGCAAAAAAAAATATATTCCTATAAATACTGCAAGAAATTTCTTTAAAATGTTGCCAAAATATTACAAAAATAATAAAAAAAAATCTGTAATAACTGGGTAATAAATTCTGGATATTGCAAAAAAAAATATTCCTATAAATACTGCAAGAAATTTCTTTAAAATGTTGCCAAAATATTACAAAAATAATAAAAAAAAATCTGTAATAACTGGGTAATAAATTCTGGATATTGCAAAAAAAAATATTCCTATAAATACTGCAAGAAATTTCTTTAAAATGTTGCCAAAATATTACAAAAATAATAAAAAAAAATCTGTAATAACTGGGTAATAAATTCTGGATATTGCAAAAAAAATATTCCTATAAATACTGCAAGAAATTTCTTTAAAATGTTGCCAAAATATTACAAAAATAATAAAATAAAAAACAATAAAAGTAACATGTAATGATAATAATACTTTAAGAATACTTTTTCAAAATTTTTAATTTTTTTTAATGTTTGCAATATTTTTGAAACAAAAATAATAAAAATAACATGTAATGATAATAATACTTTAAGAATACTTTTTCAAAATTTTTAATTTTTTTAATGTTTGCAATATTTTTGAAACAAAAATAATAAAAATAACATGTAATGATAATAATACTTTAAGAATACTTTTCATGATTTTTGCAAAAATATACCCAAAATATTTTGAAAAGAATTTCAAAATATATTGTAAATATATTCTGAGAAAACAGTGCAAAAAAAATTGTGAAAAAATAGTGCAAAATATTTTGTGAAAGCGTATTGTAAAAATATTGGGGAAAATATTGCAAAAATATTCTGAAATAATACTCTGAAAAATATTGAAAAAATACTCAGGGAAAATATATTTGTGGGAAAAACATTGCAAAAATATTTGAGGAGAATATTGCAAAAATATTCTGGAAAGAAATTGTGAAAATATTTGGGAAAATATTGCAAAAATCTTCTGGAAAAATTCCAAAACATAGTGTAAAAATATTCTGAGAAAAATATTACAAAAAATTGCATATATATAGTGCAAAATATTCTGAAGGAATGTTATGAAAAATATTCTGAGTGATAGTGCAAAAATATTGGGGAAAATATTGCAAAAAACATTCTGAAAAATTGTGAAAATATTTAGGGAAAAGATTGCAAAAATATTGCATATAAATAGGGCAAAATATTCTAAAGGAATATTATGAAAAATATTCTGATTGATAGTGTTAAAATATTGCGCAAACATTCTGAAAAAATTGCAAATCTATTTGGGAAAATATTAAAAAAATAATTCTGAAAAAAATTGAAAATATTTGGGGAAATTATTGCAAAGGTATTGCATATAAATAGTGCAAAATATTCTAAAGGAATATTCTGAACAATATTCTGAATGATAATGCAAAAAATATTTGGGAAAATATTGCAAAAAATATTCTGAAAACATTTTGAAAATATTTGGGAAAATATTGAAAACAAGAACATTCTGAAAAAATATGCCAAAATATTTGGGAAAATATTGCAAAAATATTCTGAAAAAATTGCAAAAAAAAATATGCCAAAATATTGTAAAAATATTCTCAAAAAAACACTGCGAAAATATTCTAGAAAAAATCCAAAATATATTTAAAATGTTTTGAGAAAAAATTTTGCAAAAATATTTGGGAAAAGTATTCCAAAATGGCCGACGATGTCCCGATTTCCTCTTCCTGTTTCTAGATCTTGCCGGCGACGGACGAGACCCCGTTTCCGGCCCACCCTCAATATATGGAGATATTTAACGACACTTCCGTCCATTGTTTTCCGTCGTCGAAGCTGAAAGAACTTTCCGGAGAAATCTGGAAGCTTCCGGAAGAACCCGTTTACGAGGAAAACGAGGAGGGGCAACTAGAGATCATCCGGAAGAGCCAGAAGAAGGGGATTTGTACGGACTTCGAAGCGAACGAGAAAAAGTCGTGAAAACGGCAAATACGATTTTTTATTAAACGAGTCGAAAAGACGTGAAATCGTAATCCCGTTATTATTTAATTTGCATAATTTATTCTCAGTCCTTGTCTTCATTCGATTGGTCGTCACCCGATTTAATTACATTTAATAGTAGATGTATATAATATTATAAATAAAATTTTCTCGTAAAACGAAGTCAACGATAAATAAATTTCCTCGTTTTCCGGACTGAAATCGGGCTGACGAGGGCCAATCGAATGACGACCACAAGGATCGAGAATAAATTATTATTATGTATTAATTTATGTAATAGTCTTCCTTCATAAAAGAAACGGGCTAACGATAAATTTATAATTTATGTTAATTACATTTAATAGTAGATGTATATAATATTATAAATAAAATTTTCTCGTAAAACGAAGTCAACGATAAATAAATTTCCTCGTTTTCCGGACTGAAATCGGGCTGACGAGGGCCAATCGAATGAAGACCACAAGGATCGAGAATAAATTATTATTATGTATTAATTTATGTAATAGTCTTCCTTCATAAAAGAAACGGGCTAACGATAAATTTATAATTTATGTTAATTACATTTAATAGTAGATGTATATAATATTATAAATAAAATTTTCTCGTAAAACGAAGTCAATGATATTGACTACATAATATATTAATACATAATAATAATTTATTAATACATAATAATAATTTATACATAATATTAATTTATACATAATATTAATTAATACATAATAATAATTTATTCTCGATCCTTGTGGTCTTCATTCGATTGGCCCTCGTCAGCCCGATTTCAGTCCGGAAAACGAGGAAATTTATTTATTGTTGACTTTGTTTTATGAGAAAATTTTACATATAATATTATATACATCTACTATTAAATGTAATTAACATAAATTATAAATTTATCGTTAGCCCGTTTCTTTTATGAAGGAAGACCATTATTGTACCACTTATCAATAATAATTACATAAATTATTATTAATACATAAATTATTAATAATTATATAAATAATTGTATAAATTATATAAATTAATACAAATATATTAATATGCTATTGCATTATTAACATAATATAAATATATGATTAATACAAAATTCATATATTACATTATTAAGATATTAAATTAAGATAATACATATTAACATATCATTCTTACATTCTTAAATTATTAGTATAATATATTATCAATATATTGTTCCTATATTGTTAATTATAGATATAATATAAATATATTAATATATTGTTCCTATATTCCTAATATTAAATAAATAATATTATTCCTAATAATTTAAAATATTTATTAAAGAATATTTATGGAATATTTAAAATAATATTTATGGTCTATTTAAAAAATATTTATTTAAGAATATTTGTTTATGGAATATTTAAAAATATTTAAGAATATTCATTGAATATTTGTGGAATATTCAAAAATATTTATTTAAGAATATTTGTGAAATATTTAAGAGTATTTATGGAACATTTAAGAATATTTATTTAAAGACATGTATTACTCTCCGAAGGAACGACTCATTATAATCACAAAACGAGATGAAAATCGGGTCCTCGAAAAATATTTATTCGTCCTTGTTGTAATGAGATAAACGAGCCATCAACGAGACCCCCCGAGGGATGGATTTGACCCGGAAGTCCTACCTTGAGGACGACCCGGAAGTCCCGGCTTGATGGTGACCCGGAAGTCCCACCTTGATGTTGACATGGAAGTCCCGCCTTGATGGAGACATGGAAGTCCCACCTTGATGTTGACATGGAAGTCCTGCCTTGATGGTGACATGGAAGTCCCGCCTTGATGTTGACATGGAGGTTCTTCCTTGATGGGAGACTTGGAAGTCCCGTGTTGATGGTGACCCAGAAGTCCCGCCTTGATGGTGACCCGGGAGTCCCATCTTGAGGACGACATGGAAGTCCCGCCTTGATGGTGACAGGAAGTCCCGCCTTGATGTTGACATGGAGGTTCTTCCTTGATGGAGACTTGGAAGTCCCGTGTTGATGGTGACCCGGAAGTCCCGCCTTGAGGACGACCCGGAAGTCCCGCCTTGATGGTGACCTGGAAGTCCCGCCTTGATGGTGACCTGGAAGTCCCGCCTTGAGGACGACCCGGAAGTCCCGCCTTGATGGAGACCTGGAAGTCCCGGCTTGATGGTGACCCGGAAGTCCCGCCTTGAGGACGACCCGGAAGTCCCGCCTTGATGGTGACAGGAAGTCCCGCCTTGATGTTGACATGGAGGTTCTTCCTTGATGGAGACTTGGAAGTCCCGTGTTGATGGTGACCCAGAAGTCCCGCCTTGATGGTGACCCGGGAGTCCCATCTTGAGGACGGCATGGAAGTCCCGCCTTGATGGTGACAGGAAGTCCCGCCTTGATGTTGACATGGAGGTTCTTCCTTGATGGAGACTTGGAAGTCCCGTGTTGATGGTGACCCGGAAGTCCCGCCTTGAGGACGACCCGGAAGTCCCGCCTTGATGGTGACCTGGAAGTCCCGCCTTGATGGTGACCTGGAAGTCCCGCCTTGAGGACGACCCGGAAGTCCCGCCTTGATGGAGACCTGGAAGTCCCGGCTTGATGGTGACCCGGAAGTCCCGCCTTGAGGACGACCCGGAAGTCCCGCCTTGATGGTGACAGGAAGTCCCGCCTTGATGTTGACATGGAGGTTCTTCCTTGATGGAGACTTGGAAGTCCCGTGTTGATGGTGACCCAGAAGTCCCGCCTTGATGGTGACCCGGGAGTCCCATCTTGAGGACGGCATGGAAGTCCCGCCTTGATGGTGACAGGAAGTCCCGCCTTGATGTTGACATGGAGGTTCTTCCTTGATGGAGACTTGGAAGTCCCGTGTTGATGGTGACCCAGAAGTCCCGCCTTGATGTTGACATGGAGGTTCTTCCTTGATGGGAGACTTGGAAGTCCCGTGTTGATGGTGACCCAGAAGTCCCGCCTTGATGGTGACCCGGGAGTCCCATCTTGAGGACGACATGGAAGTCCCGCCTTGATGGTGACAGGAAGTCCCGCCTTGATGTTGACATGGAGGTTCTTCCTTGATGGAGACTTGGAAGTCCCGGCTTGATGGTGACCCGGAAGTCCCACCTTGATGTTGACATGGAAGTCCCGCCTTGATGGAGACATGGAAGTCCCACCTTGATGGTGACATGGAAGTCCTGCCTTGATGGTGACATGGAAGTCCCACCTTGATGGTGACATGGAAGTCCCACCTTGATGGTGACATGGAAGTCCCACCTTGATGTTGACATGGAAGTCCCGCCTTGATGGAGACATGGAAGTCCCACCTTGATGGTGACATGGAAGTCCTGCCTTGATGGTGACATGGAAGTCCCACCTTGATGGTGACATGGAAGTCCCACCTTGATGGTGACATGGAAGTCCCACCTTGATGTTGACATGGAAGTCCCGCCTTGATGGAGACATGGAAGTCCCACCTTGATGGTGACATGGAAGTCCCGCCTTGATGGAGACATGGAAGTCCCACCTTGATGTTGACATGGAGGTTCTTCCTTGATGGAGACTTGGAAGTCCCGTGTTGATGGTGACCCAGAAGTCCCGCCTTGATGGTGACCCGGGAGTCCCATCTTGAGGACGGCATGGAAGTCCCGCCTTGATGGTGACAGGAAGTCCCGCCTTGATGTTGACATGGAGGTTCTTCCTTGATGGAGACTTGGAAGTCCCGTGTTGATGGTGACCCAGAAGTCCCGCCTTGATGGTGACCTGGAAGTCCCACCTTGATGGTGACAGGAAGTCCCACCTTGATGGAGACATGGAAGTCCCGCCTTGATGGTGAGGGGAAGTCCCACGTTGATGGTGACACAGAAGTCCCACGTTAATGGTGACATGGAGGTCCTGCCTTGATGGTGACCCATAAGTCCCGCCTTGATGGTGATGGGAAGTCCCTCCTTGATGGAGACATGGAAGTCCCGCCTTGATGGTGACGGGAAGTCCCGCCTTGAGGATGACCCATAAGTCCCGCCTTGATGGTGACGGGAAGTCCCGCCTTGAGGATGACCCATAAGTCCCGCCTTGATGGTGATGGGAAGTCCCACGTTGATGGTGACACAGAAGTCCCACGTTGATGGTGACATGGAGGTCCTGCCTTGATGGTGACCCATAAGTCCCGCCTTGATGGTGATGGGAAGTCCCACGTTGATGGTGAGGGGAAGTCCCGCCTTGATGGTGACATGGAGGTCCTGCCTTGATGGTGACCCATAAGTCCCGCCTTGATGGTGATGGGAAGTCCCACGTTGATGGTGAGGGGAAGTCCCGCCTTGATGGTGACATGGAGGTCCTGCCTTGATGGTGACCCATAAGTCCTGCATTGATGGTGACATGGAGGTCCTGCCTTGATGGTGACATGGAGGTCCTGCCTTGATGGTGACCCATAAGTCCTGCATTGATGGTGACATGGAGGTCCTGCCTTGATGGTGACCCATAAGTCCCGCCTTGATGGTGATGGGAAGTCCCACGTTGATGGTGAGGGGAAGTCCCGCCTTGATGGTGACATGGAGGTCCTGCCTTGATGGTGACCCATAAGTCCTGCATTGATGGTGACATGGAGGTCCTGCCTTGATGGTGACATGGAGGTCCTGCCTTGATGGTGACCCATAAGTCCTGCATTGATGGTGACATGGAGGTCCTGCCTTGATGGTGACCCATAAGTCCTGCATTGATGGTGACATGGAGGTCCTGCCTTGATGGTGACCCATAAGTCCTGCATTGATGGTGACATGGAGGTCCTGCTTTGATGGTGACCCATAAGTCCCGCCTTGATGGTGAGGGGAAGTCCCGCCTTGAGGATGACCCATAAGTCCCGCCTTGATGGTGACATGGAGGTCCTGCCTTGATGGTGACCCATAAGTCCCACCTTGATGGTGAGGGGAAGTCCCGCCTTGATGGTGACACAGAAGGAAGTCCCGCCTTGATGGTGAGGGGAAGTCCCGCCTTGATGGTGACACAGAAGGAAGTCCCACCTTGATGGAGACATGGAAGTCCCACGTTGATGGTGACCCATAAGTCCTGCATTGATGGTGACGTGAAGTCCCGCCTTGATGGTGAGGGGAAGTCCCACGTTGATGGTGACCCAGAAGTCCCGCCTTGATGGTGACACAGAAGGAAGTCCCGCCTTGATGGTGAGGGGAAGTCCCGCCTTGATGGTGACACAGAAGGAAGTCCCACCTTGATGGAGACATGGAAGTCCCACGTTGATGGTGACCCATAAGTCCTGCATTGATGGTGACGTGAAGTCCCGCCTTGATGGTGAGGGGAAGTCCCACGTTGATGGTGACCCAGAAGTCCCGCCTTGATGGTGACACAGAAGGAAGTCCCGCCTTGATGGTGAGGGGAAGTCCCGCCTTGATGGTGACACAGAAGGAAGTCCCACCTTGATGGAGACATGGAAGTCCCACGTTGATGGTGACCCATAAGTCCTGCATTGATGGTGACGTGAAGTCCCGCCTTGATGGTGAGGGGAAGTCCCACGTTGATGGTGACCCAGAAGTCCCGCCTTGATGGTGACACAGAAGGAAGTCCCGCCTTGATGGTGAGGGGAAGTCCCGCCTTGATGGTGACACAGAAGGAAGTCCCACCTTGATGGAGACATGGAAGTCCCACGTTGATGGTGACCCATAAGTCCTGCATTGATGGTGACGTGAAGTCCCGCCTTGATGGTGAGGGGAAGTCCCACGTTGATGGTGACCCAGAAGTCCCGCCTTGATGGTGACATGGAGGCCCTGCCTTGATGGTGACCCATACGTCCTGCATTGATGGTGACATGGAGGTCCTGCCTTGATGGTGACCCATACGTCCTGCATTGATGGTGACCCAGAAGTCCCGCCTTGATGGTGACATGGAGGTCCTGCCGTGAGGTCAACCCGGAGGTCCCTCCGGCGGGGCCCCGTGTTCACTTGGCCATGTCGATGAGGCTCTGGAGGGAGGTGGGGACCCAGGTCTTCTCCCCCTGGACGAAGACGACCCCGCGGTCGATGTAGATGACGATGCGGCCGAAGGTGTAGAGCTGCTTCCCCTCGTGGCGCTTCCCGATGACGGGCATGAAGACGATGTTGTGCTCCTCGGCCTTGGCCTGGATCAGGTCCTTGAAGTTCATGGGCACCGACCCCCCGGCCCCCGACCCCGAGGCCATGCCGATCCCCCGCTGGGCCACCGTCTCGGCCTCTCGCCGCTCCTGCATGGCCTCGTACTGGAAGTCCTTGCAACGCTCCGTGTGCGTCAGGTAGGCGATGTTCTCGCGGGCGCCCGGCTGCAGGTACCCCCCTGAAGAAGACGACCAAGAGTTATTATTATTATTATTATTATAAAATATAAAATAGTGATATAATATAGAATAACAACAAATAATAAAATAATAATATACTACAATAATATATATATATTATAATATATATTTATTATAATGATATATCTATCTATATATATAAAAGAGTAATGGCATCACGGCAGCGGACAAAACAACAAAAGTAAACACCCCACAAGCTCGGAAATTGACAGCACAACCCATCATCCACGCCTCTAGGTTGATACAACAAATACAATAATATATAATAAAATAATATATATATATTATAATATATATTTATTATAATGATATATCTATCTATATATATAAAAGAGTAATGGCATCACGGCAGCGGACAAAACAACAAAAGTAAACACCCCACAAGCTCGGAAATTGACAGCACAACCCATCATCCACGCCTCTAGGTTGATACAACAAATACAATAATATATAATAAAATAATATATATATATTATAATATATATTTATTATAATGATATATCTATCTATATATATAAAAGAGTAATGGCGTCACGGCAGCGGACAAAACAACAAAAGTAAACACCCCACAAGCTCGAAAATTGACAGCACAACCCATCATCCACGCCTCTAGGTTGATACAACAAATACAATAATATATAATAAAATAATATATATATATTATAATATATATTTATTATAATGATATATCTATCTATATATATAAAAGAGTAATGGCATCACGGCAGCGGACAAAACAACAAAAGTAAACACCCCACAAGCTCGAAAATTGACATCGCAACCCCTCATCCATGCCTCATAGTGATATAATATAGAATAACAATAAATAATAAAATAATAATATACTACAATAATATATATATATTATAATATATATTTATTATAATGATATATCTATCTATATATATAAAAGAGTAATGGCGTCACGGCAGCGGACAAAACAACAAAAGTAAACACCCCACAAGCTCGGAAATTGACAGCACAACCCATCATCCACGCCTCTAGGTTGATACAACAAATACAATAATATATAATAAAATAATATATATATATTATAATATATATTTATTATAATGATATATCTATCTATATATATAAAAGAGTAATGGCGTCACGGCAGCGGACAAAACAACAAAAGTAAACACCCCACAAGCTCGAAAATTGACAGCACAACCCATCATCCACGCCTCTAGGTTGATACAACAAATACAATAATATATAATAAAATAATATATATATATTATAATATATATTTATTATAATGATATATCTATCTATATATATAAAAGAGTGATGGCGTCACGGCAGCGGACAAAACAACAAAAGTAAACACCCCACAACCTCGAAAATTGACATCACAACCCCTCATCCATGCCTCTAGGTTGATACAACAAATACAATAATATATAATAAAATAATATATATATATTATAATATATATTTATTATAATGATATATCTATATATATAAAAGAGTAATGGCGTCACGGCAGCGGACAAAACAACAAAAGTAAACACCCCACAAGCTCGAAAATTGACATCACAACCCCTCATCCATGCCTCATAGTGATATAATATAGAATAACAATAAATAATAAAATAATAATATACTACAATAATATATATATATTATAATATATATTTATTATAATGATATATCTATATATATAAAAGAGTAATGGCATCACGGCAGCGGACAAAACAACAAAAGTAAACACCCCACAAGCTCGAAAATTGACATCACAACCCCTCATCCATGCCTCATAGTGATATAATATAGAATAACAATAAATAATAAAATAATAATATACTACAATAATATATATATATTATAATATATATTTATTATAATGATATATCTATCTATATATATAAAAGAGTGATGGCATCACGGCAGCGGACAAAACAACAAAAGTAAACACCCCACAAGCTCGAAAATTGACATCACAACCCCTCATCCATGCCTCATAGTGATATAATATAGAATAACAATAAATAATAAAATAATAATATACTACAATAATATATAATAAAATAATATATATATATTATAATATATATTTATTATAATGATATATATGATATAAAATAATAATATAGAGTCAAGAAGGGGGGACATATAATTATATATATATTTTTTATTATATACTATATTGTTATTTATTATTTTATTACTACAATATAATATAAAATATAATAAAAATACATACTTCTATTATATATTGATTCTATTTATATTATATATTGTATAATTTTATTATATACTATATTGTTATTTATTATTTTATTACTACAATATAATATAAAATATAATAAAAATACATACTTCTATTATATATTGATTATATTTATATTATATATTGTATATTCATTTTACATATATATATATATAATTTTATTATATACTATATTGTTATTTATTATTTTATTACTACAATATAATATAAAATATAATAAAAATACATACTTCCATTATATATTGTATATTCATTTTACATATATATATATAATTTTATTATATACTATATTGTTATTTATTATTTTATTACTACAATATAATATAAAATATAATAAAAATACATACTTCCATTATATATTGTATATTCATTTTACATATATATATATAATTTTATTATATACTATATTGTTATTTATTATTTTATTACTACAATATAATATAAAATATAATAAAAATACATACTTCTATTATATATTGATTCTATTTATATTATATATTGTATAATTTTATTATATACTATATTGTTATTTATTATCTTATTACTACAATATAATATAAAATATAATAAAAATACATACTTATATATTGATTATATATATATTATATTCATTATATATATATATAAAAGAGTGATGGCATCAGGGCAGCGGACAAAACAACAAAATTAAACACCCCACAAGCTCGAAAATTGACAGCACAACCCATCATCCACGCCTCTAGGTTGATACAACAAAAAGAAAAGAAAAATAAAGTCCTAATTACAATTGCTGCCAGTTTGAAGGCTAAGCTCCGCCCACTTGGTCTCCTAGCAACCTACTCAGCCCAGGGGACAGGCAGACTTAGGCTTATTATTGTCCTATACCACTATACCGTAATATTATTAGTAATATTACATTTAATATATAATTAATATTTTTAGTCCGTATAATTATTAGTATTATATTGTATTACAGTATAATATTAGTATCGATATTATATGTATACACAATATATTCAATTATTACCATAGCACAGTATTAGTAAATGAAGGAACAATACAATATTTAAAAATAAAAGCAATTTTAACCCACCTAAACCTATCGAGATTTCAGTGGGAAGTCTGGGCCAATGAGATAGTCAAGTTAAGTAGGACCAATGGAACTTACCGACGCTGGAGGAGACGGCCCGGTTCATGATGTCGAGGGCCTCGTTGAACTTCTCCTTGACGGACGGGTGGGCCAGCACCTGGTCCGAGAACATGGACTTCCACCCCAGGTACCACTTCGTGATCTCCTCGTAGTTCGGGTTGTTGCTCAACCACGAGCACAGCACCTGCGCGGAAGGGGGGGGCGGGTCACGAGGGCGTTAACGAGAGGGACGTTAATTAACCCAACACCACTGAACCCAACTCAACTCATCAGAACCCAAAGGAATACAACTCAACTCAATAGAACTCAACAGAACCCAAGACAACTCAACTGAACCCAACTCAACGGAATCCAACTGAACCCAACTCAATTCAATGGAACACAACTCAACTGAACCCAAGACAACTCAACTGAACCCAACTCAACGGAATCCAACTGAACCCAACTCAATTCAATGGAACACAACTCAACTGAACCCAACCTGACTCAACGGAACCCAACTCAACTCTTCAGAACACAAATGAATACAACACAACTCAGCAGAACTCAACTCAACAGAACCCAAGACAACTCAACTGAACCCAACTCAATGGAATCCAACTGAATACAACTCAATTCAATGGAACACAACTCAACTGAACCCAAGACAACTCAACTGAACCCAAGACAACTCAACTGAACCCAACTCAACGGAATCCAAATGAATCCAACTCAACTAATCAGAACACAAATGAATACAACTCAACTCAGCAGAACTCAACTCAACGGAACTCAAGACAACTCAACTGAACCCAACTCAATGGAATCCAACTCAACAGAACCCAACTCAATGGAATCCAACTCAACAGAACCCAAGACAACTCAACGGAATCCAAATGAATACAACTAAGTTCAATGGAACACAACTCAGCGGAACCCAAGACAACTCAACTGAACCCAACTCAATGGAATCCAACTGAATACAACTCAATTCAATGGAACACAACTCAACTGAACCCAACCTGACTCAACGGAACCCAACTCAACTCAATGGAACCCAAAGGAATACAACTCAAACCTTGGACAACTCAATGGAATCCAACTCAACTCATCAGAACACAAATGAATACAACACAACTCAGCAGAACTCAACTCAACGGAACTCAAGACAACTCAACTGAACCCAACTCAACGGAATCCAACTCAACAGAACCCAAGACAACTCAATGGAATCCAAATGAATACAACACAACTCAGCAGAACTCAACTCAACGGAACTCAAGACAACTCAACGGAATCCAAATGAATACAACTAAGTTCAATGGAACACAACTCAGCGGAACCCAAGACAACTCAACTGAACCCAACTCAATGGAATCCAACTGAATACAACTCAATTCAATGGAACACAACTCAACTGAACCCAACCTGACTCAACGGAACCCAACTCAACTCAATGGAACCCAAAGGAATACAACTCAAACCTTGGACAACTCAATGGAATCCAACTCAACTCATCAGAACACAAATGAATACAACACAACTCAGCAGAACTCAACTCAACGGAACTCAAGACAACTCAACTGAACCCAACTCAACGGAATCCAACTCAACAGAACCCAAGACAACTCAATGGAATCCAAATGAATACAACACAACTCAGCAGAACTCAACTCAACGGAACTCAAGACAACTCAACTGAACCCAACTCAATGGAATCCAACTCAACAGAACCCAAGACAACTCAACGGAATCCAAATGAATACAACTCAACTCAGCAGAACTCAACTCAACGGAACTCAAGACAACTCAACTGAACCCAACTCAATGGAATCCAACTCAACAGAACCCAAGACAACTCAACGGAATCCAAATGAATACAACTCAACTCAGCAGAACTCAACTCAACGGAACTCAAGACAACTCAACTGAACCCAACTCAACGGAATCCAACTCAACAGAACCCAAGACAACTCAACGGAATCCAAATGAATACAACTAAGTTCAATGGAACACAACTCAACGGAACCCAAGACAACTCAACGGAACCCAACTCAATGGAATCCAACTCAACAGAACCCAAGACAACTCAACGGAATCCAAATGAATACAACTCAACTCAGCAGAACTCAACTCAACGGAACTCAAGACAACTCAACGGAATCCAAATGAATACAACTAAGTTCAATGGAACACAACTCAACTGAACCCAACTCAATGGAATCCAACTGAATACAACTCAATTCAATGGAACACAACTCAACTGAACCCAACCTGACTCAACGGAACCCAACTCAACTCAATGGAACCCAAAGGAATACAACTCAAACCTTGGACAACTCAACGGAATCCAACTCAACTCCTCAGAACCCAAAGGAATACAACTCAACTCAATAGAACTCAACAGAACCCAAGACAACTCAACTGAACTCAACTCAATGGAATCCAACTGAACAGACCGAACACAACTCAATGGAATCCAAATGAGTACAACTCAGTTCAATGGAACACAATTCAGTGGAACCCAAGACAACTCAACTGAACACAAGACAACTCAACAGAACCCAACTCAACTCAACAGAACCCAACTCAATTCAACAGAACCCAAATGAATCCAACTCAAACCTTGGACAACTCAACTCAATGGAACCCAACTCATCAGAACCCAAATGAATCCAACTAAACTCAACAGAACTCAAGACAACTCAACGGAATCCAACTCAACAGAACCCAACACAATTCAACTGAATCCAAATGAATACAACTTAATTCAATGGAACACAACTCAACAGAAGCCAAGACAACTCAATGGAACCCAAATGAATACTACTCAAACCTTGGACAAGTCAACGGAACCCAACTCAACTCATCAGAAACCAAATAAATACAACTCAACTCAATGGAAACCAACTCAATGGAACCCATGACAACTCAACGGAACCCAACTTGACTCAACTGAACTCAACTCAACCCAAATGAATACAACTCAACTCAATGGAACCCAACTCAACTCAACGAAACCCAAGAGAACTCAACTGAAGCCAACTCAACAGAACCCAACCTGACTCAACAGAACCCAACTCAATTCAACAGAACCCAAATGAATCCAACTCAAACCTTGGACAGCTGAACTGAACCCAACTCAACGGAATCCAACTCAACAAAACTCAACACAATTAAACTGAACCCAAATGAATACAACTCAATTCAATGGAACCCAACTCAACAGAACCCAAGACAACACAACGGAACCCAAATGAATACTACTCAAACCTTGGACAACTCAATGGAACCCAATCTGACTCAACCGAAACCAATTCAATTAATCAGAACCCAAATGAATACAACTCAACTCAACGAAACCCAAGACAACTCACCTGAACCCAACTCAACTCATCAGAACCCAAATGAAAACAATTCAATGGAAGCCAACTCAACGGAACCCAAGACAATTCAACTGAACACAACTCAACTCAACGGAACCCAAATGGATACAACTCAAACCTTGGACAACTCAACGGAATCCAACCCAACTCAATGGAACCCAAGACAACTCAACTGAGCCCAACTCAACGGAATCCAACTCAACAGAACCCAACACAATTCAACTGAATCCAAATGAATACAACTCAATTCAATGGAACACAACTCAATGGAACCCGAGACAACTCAACTGAACCCAACTCAACGGAACCCAAATGAATACAACTCAATTCAACAGAACCCAAGACAGCTCAACGGAACCCAACCTGACTCAAAGGAACCCAAATGAATACAACTCAAACCTTGGACAACTCAACGGAATCCAACTCAACTAATCAGAACACAAATGAATACAACTCAACTCAGCAGAACTCAACTCAATGGAACTCAAGACAACTCAACTGAACCCAACTCAATGGAATCCAACTCAACAGAACCCAAGACAACTCAACGGAATCCAAATGAATACAACTAAGTTCAATGGAACACAACTCAACGGAACCCAAGACAACTCAACTGAACACAACTCAACTCAACGGAACCCAAATGGATACAACTCAAACCTTGGACAACTCAACGGAATCCAACTCAAGTCAATGGAATCCAACTCAACGGAACCCAAGACAACTCAACTCAACCCAACTCAATGGAATCCAACTCAACAGAACCCAAGACAACTCAACTGAACCCAACTCAATGGAATCCAACTCAACAGAACCCAAGACAACTCAACAGAATCCAACTGAATACAACTAAGTTCAATGGAACATAACTCAACGGAACCCAAGACAACTCAACTGAACCCAACTCAACGGAATCCAAATGAAAACAACTAAGTTCAATGGAACACAACTCAATGGAACCCAAGACAACTCAACGGAATCCAAATGAATACAACTCAATTCAATGGAACACAACTCAACTGAACCCAACCTGACTCAACTGAACACAACTCAACGGAACCCAAATTAACACAACTCAAACCTTGGACAACTCAACTGAAGTCAACGGAACCCAACTCAACTCAACGGAACCCAAGTCAACTCATTGGAATTTCAAGGAGGAATTCCTCGTAATACACATTCGGCGACCCCGAAGGGACCCGGTTCCAAGGGGGAGGGAGAACTCCTCGTACCTGCAGCCACTTGGGGAAGAAGTACTTCTCGAGGAGTCCGACCAGGCTGGAGACGGAGATCATGCCCTCCCAGTCCATGACCCAGAAGAAGGCGTCCATGTGCTGCTGGTGCGGGTTGATCACCAGCTCGTTCAGGCACATCCCTGCCGAGCGGGAAGGAGAATAATAATAATAAATAATAACAATAATAATATAGTCCATTTGGGGCCCCCACGCATGCCCCCAGAGCCCTCCCACCGAATCTACGCTACATTATAATCATAATAACACTAAATAAATACAAAGCTAAATACAATGATAATATTATATAGTATAATATATAATGATAATTCTATATATTTATATAATAACATAATGTAATTATCCCACGTAATGTGACCACGCTACACATTTGGCACCTCACTCCTGCTTATATGATTACATTATATTATAATTATATCATTATATTACTATGTTATGCTTAATACATATTATAATATAATATTCCTATATTGCTATATAAAATAAATATTACTATTACTATATTATGTTTAATAACTATTGTAATATATTATAATATTACTATATTATATTATTGTGACCACGAAGGGACCCCATTCCACCTGGGATGATACTCGGGTCAATCTCGGTGCCCCCCCCCGGTGAACGGCCCCCACGCACGGGCCAACCCCGCCCCCCCACCAGTGAACGGCCCCCATGCATGGGTCAATCTTGGCCCCCCCACCAGTGAACGGCCATCACACACGGGACAATCTCGCCCCCCCCCCTGGTGAATGGCCACCACGCATGGGTCAATCTCGGCCCCCCCACCAGTGAACGGCCACCACACACGGGTCAATCTTGGCCCCCCCACCAGTGAACGGCCACCACGCACGGGTCAATCTTGGCCCCCCCACCAGTGAATGGCCACCACACATGGGTCAATCTTGCCCCCCCCCGGTGAACAGCCACCACACACAGGTCAATCTCGCCCCCCCGGTGAACGGCCACCACACACGGGTCAATCTCGCCCCCCCGGTGAACGGCCACCACGCACAGGTCAATCTTGCCCCCCCCCACCAGTGAACGGCCACCACACACGGGTCAACCTCGCCCTCCCTCCCAGTGAGCGGCCCCACGCATGGGTCAATCACGGACCCACCCAGTGAACGGACCCCATGCATGGGTCAACCTCGGGGGTCCCCGGTGAACAGCCCCCCCCACGGGTCAATCATGCCCCCCGTTGAACGGCCCCATGCATGGGTCAATCTTGGCTCCCCCTCCCGGTGAACGCCCCCCACACACGGGCCAACCTTGCCCCCCCCCAACGCATGGACGTACCGAGCTTGGGGAGGATGTTCTTGAGCATGAAGGCCTCCCAGGAGCCGGGGGTGAAGACGTCCTTCCAGGGCTGGAGGATGAGCTTGGCGGAGGCGTCGCTGGGATGCCACTTCTGGAGGGCGCTGGCCAGCTTGCTGCGGATGGGCGCGTAGAGCGGCTCCAGGCGGGAGCGCATCAGCGGCAGCCACGGGTGCACCCACGCGTGGATCGGGACCGTGTCCGTCAGCGGGTTCCAGCCCTCCACCTGCGGAGGAGCAACGCAAGGAAGTTCTCCGTGAGGAATCGCGAGGGCCAGATTCTAAATTACATACTGTTATAATGTATGGCACGAATTAAAGACGCAGGGCCAGTCATCACACAGGCTCTTGAAGAGGCCAAGGCAGCTTACAAACACCAAGCGGACAAACACAGGAGACCAGGTTGGGACCACAAACCAGGACAACAGGTCTACCTCTCCACCAAATACCTAAAGCAGGGGTCCCCAAACTAAGGCCCGGGGGCCGGATGCGGCCCTCCAAGGTCATTTACCTGGCCCCCGCCCTCAGTTTTATAATATATTTTTATATCAGTTTTAATCTATATATATAAAAGAGTGATGGCATCGCGGCGACGCACAAAACAACAAAACTACAGGCCCCCCAACCTCGAAATTGGACGACACAACCCCTCATCCACACCTCTAGGTTGATATATTTTTATATCAGTTTTAATCTATATATATAAAAGAGTGATGGCATCACGGCGACGCACAAAACAACAAAACTACAGGCCCCCCAACCTCGAAATTGGACGACACAACCCCTCATCCACGCCTCTAGGTTGATATATTTTTATATCAGTTTTAATCTATATATATAAAAGAGTGATGGCATCACGGCGACGCACAAAACAACAAAACTACAGGCCCCCCAACCTCGAAATTGGACGACACAACCCCTCATCCACGCCTCTAGGTTGATATATTTTTATATCAGTTTTAATCTATATATATAAAAGAGTGATGGCATCGCGGCGACGCACAAAACAACAAAACTACAGGCCCCCCAACCTCGAAATTGGACGACACAACCCCTCATCCACGCCTCTAGGTTGATATATTTTTATATCAGTTTTAATCTATATATATAAAAGAGTGATGGCATCGTGGCGACGCACAAAACAACAAAACTACAGGCCCCCCAACCTCGAAATTGGACGACACAACCCCTCATCCACGCCTCTAGGTTGATATATTTTTATATCAGTTTTAATCTATATATATAAAAGAGTGATGGCATCGCGGCGACGCACAAAACAACAAAACTACAGGCCCCCCAACCTCGAAATTTGACAACACAACCCATCATCCACGCCTCTAGGTTGATACAACAAAAAGAAAAGAAAAATAAAGTCCTAATTAGAGAGAGAGGAATAATTGCTTTTATCCAATGGCTGCCAGTTAGAAGGCTAAGCTCCTCCCACTTGGTCTCCTAGCAACCCAATAAAAAATAATAAAAA
This sequence comes from Anolis carolinensis, assembly GCF_035594765.1. Lineage (NCBI taxonomy): Eukaryota > Metazoa > Chordata > Lepidosauria > Squamata > Anolidae > Anolis > Anolis carolinensis. Next base: position 38,565 of record NW_026943900.1, read on the forward strand.
ACACTAAAAATTAATACAATAAAATACTATAATAACAGAAAATAACTAAAAATAATACACCTGTGCCCATTTCTATATATTCTGGTCATAGACCGTAATAAATTGCTGATGCTGATACTGATACAAGAAAATAATAAAATATAATAAATAAAAATATAACTTACAATAAAATTAATAAAAAATTGCAAATAACGTCAAATAAAAATTACACAACAATTTTTAACCAGTACCACCACCACTTTGCCACAGCAACGCGTGGCCAGGCACAGCTAGTAATATAATATATTGTATATACATATAATATTGATAATAATCTTATGTTATACAATATAATACTAATAGTAATGCCATATAATAATATTAATTATATGTTATATATTACATATTATATAATAGTATAGTGGTATAGTTCAATATAGTAATGTATAATGCTAATATTGTGTTATGCTAATAATATAATATATTGTATGTACATATAATATTGATAATAATCTTATGTTATACAATATAATACTAACAGTAATATCATATAATAATATTAATTATATGTTATATATTACATATTATATAATAGTATAGTGGTATAGTTCAATATCTATATATATAAAAGAGTTATGGCATCACGGCGACCCACAAAACAACAAAACTACAGGCCCCCCAACCTCGAAATTTGACAACACAACCCATCATCCACGCCTCTAGGTTGATACAACAAAAAGAAAAGAAAAATAAAGTCCTAATTAGAGGGAGAGGAATAATTGCTTTTATCCAATTGCTAAGCTCCGCCCACTTGGTCTCCTAGCAACCCACTCAGCCCAGTGCTAATAAAAGAATAAAAAATAAAATAAATAGAAATAATACAATAAAAATAATTAAAAACACTAAAAAAAATTAATACAATAAAATACTATAATAACAGAAAATAACTAAAAATAATACAACAAAATAATAAAATATAATAAATAAAAAAGATAAGTTACAATAAAATTAATTTGACAACACAACCCATCATCCACGCCTCTAGGTTGATACAACAAAAAGAAAAGAAAAATAAAGTCCTAATTAGAGGGAGAGGAATAATTGCTTTTATCCAATTGCTAAGCTCCGCCCACTTGGTCTCCTAGCAACCCACTCAGCCCAGTGCTAATAAAAGAATAAAAAATAAAATAAATAGAAATAATACAATAAAAATAATTAAAAACACTAAAAAAAATTAATACAATAAAATACTATAATAACAGAAAATAACTAAAAATAATACAACAAAATAATAAAATATAATAAATAAAAAAGATAAGTGACAATAAAATTAATTTAAAAAATTGCAAATAACGTCAAATAAAAATTACACAACAATTTTTAACCAATACCACCACCACTTTGCCACAGCAATGCGTGGCCGGGCACAGCTAGTAATTATATATAATAAATACAATAATATATAATATTTGCATAATATTATAAATACAATAATATATAACATCTATATATATAAAAGAGTGACGGCATCACGGCGACCCACAAAACAACAAAACTACAGGCCCCCCAACCTCGAAATTTGACAACACAAGCCATCATCCATGCCTCTAGGTTGATACAACAAAAAGAAAAGAAAAATAAAGTCCTAATTAGAGGGAGAGGAATAATTGCTTTTATCCAATTGCTAAGCTCCGCCCACTTGGTCTCCTAGCAACCCACTCAGCGCAGTGTTAATAAAAGAATAAAAAATAAAATAAATAGAAATAATATAATAAAAATAATTAAAAACACTAAAAAATTAATACAATAAAATACTATAATAACAGAAAATAACTAAAAATAATGCAACAAAATAATAAAATATAATAAATAAAAAAGATAAGTTACAATAAAATTAATTTAAAAAATACAAATAACGTCAAATAAAAAATTCCACAACAACTTTTATATAAAATACTATAATAAATATAGTATTGTATGGTGCTGACCTCCTTCTGTAGCTTGGGGAAGACGAGCTGGTCGAGGATGTTGTCCATGATCCAGACGGGGACGATGGGCTCCCAGCAGTCGAGGAAGTCCACCATCGGGACGCAGTCTCGCGCCTGCCACTGGGACACCGTCTCCCGCACGATCGGCATCCACGTCTCCCACATCAGCCTCCAGGCGGGGAAATAACACACCAGCATTATTATTGAATTACTGTTATATTATCATACATTTTTATAATCTATATATCTATATATATAAAAGAGTGATGGCATCACGGCGACGCACAAAACAACAAAACGACACATCCCAGAAACACTAAACTTGGCAGCACAACCCCTCGTCCATGCCTCTACGTTCATACAACAAAAAGGAAAGAAAAAATAAAGTCCTAATATATATGTCATTATAATTATCTGTTATTATCTATATATATAAAAGGGTAGAGGTGTTTCGGCCGAGGACAAAACAACAAAACGACACATCCCAGAAACACTAAACTTGGCAGCACAACCCCTCGTCCATGCCTCTACGTTCATACAACAAAAAGGAAAGAAAAAATAAAGTCCTAATATATATGTCATTATAATTATCTGTTATTATCTATATATATAAAAGGGTAGAGGTGTTTCGGCCGAGGACAAAACAGCAAAACTACACATCCCAGAAACACAAAACTTGGCAGCACAACCCCTCGTCCATGCCTCTACGTTCATACAACAAAAAGGAAAGAAAAAATAAAGTCCTAATATATATGTCATTATAATTATCTGTTATTATCTATATATATAAAAGGGTAGAGGTGTTTCGGCCGAGGACAAAACAACAAAACTACACATCCCAGAAACACTAAACTTGGCAGCACAACCCCTCGTCCATGCCTCTACGTTCATACAACAAAAAGGAAAGAAAAAATAAAGTCCTAATATATATGTCATTATAATTATCTGTTATTATCTATATATATAAAAGGGTAGAGGTGTTTCGGCCGAGGACAAAACAGCAAAACTACACATCCCAGAAACACTAAACTTGGCAGCACAACCCCTCGTCCATGCCTCTACGTTCATACAACAAAAAGGAAAGAAAAAATAAAGTCCTAATATATATGTCATTATAATTATCTGTTATTATCTATATATATAAAAGGGTAGAGGTGTTTCGGCCGAGGACAAAACAACAAAACTACACATCCCAGAAACACTAAACTTGGCAGCACAACCCCTCGTCCATGCCTCTACGTTCATACAACAAAAAGGAAAGAAAAAATAAAGTCCTAATATATATGTCATTATAATTATCTGTTATTATCTATATATATAAAAGGGTAGAGGTGTTTCGGCCGAGGACAAAACAACAAAACTACACATCCCAGAAACACTAAACTTGGCAGCACAACCCCTCGTCCATGCCTCTACGTTCATACAACAAAAAGGAAAGAAAAAATAAAGTCCTAATATATATGTCATTATAATTATCTGTTATTATCTATATATATAAAAGGGTAGAGGTGTTTCGGCCGAGGACAAAACAACAAAACTACACATCCCAGAAACACAAAACTTGGCAGCACAACCCCTCGTCCATGCCTCTACGTTCATACAACAAAAAGGAAAGAAAAAATAAAGTCCTAATATATATGTCATTATAATTATCTGTTATTATCTATATATATAAAAGGGTAGAGGTGTTTCGGCCGAGGACAAAACAACAAAACTACACATCCCAGAAACACTAAACTTGGCAGCACAACCCCTCGTCCATGCCTCTACGTTCATACAACAAAAAGGAAAGAAAAAATAAAGTCCTAATATATATGTCATTATAATTATCTGTTATTATCTATATATATAAAAGGGTAGAGGTGTTTCGGCCGAGGACAAAACAACAAAACTACACATCCCAGAAACACTAAACTTGGCAGCACAACCCCTCGTCCATGCCTCTACGTTCATACAACAAAAAGGAAAGAAAAAATAAAGTCCTAATATATATGTCATTATAATTATCTGTTATTATCTATATATATAAAAGGGTAGAGGTGTTTCGGCCGAGGACAAAACAGCAAAACTACACATCCCAGAAACACTAAACTTGGCAGCACAACCCCTCGTCCATGCCTCTACGTTCATACAACAAAAAGGAAAGAAAAAATAAAGTCCTAATATATATGTCATTATAATTATCTGTTATTATCTATATATATAAAAGGGTAGAGGTGTTTCGGCCGAGGACAAAACAGCAAAACTACACATCCCAGAAACACTAAACTTGGCAGCACAACCCCTCGTCCATGCCTCTACGTTCATACAACAAAAAGGAAAGAAAAAATAAAGTCCTAATATATATGTCATTATAATTATCTGTTATTATCTATATATATAAAAGGGTAGAGGTGTTTCGGCCGAGGACAAAACAGCAAAACTACACATCCCAGAAACACTAAACTTGGCAGCACAACCCCTCGTCCATGCCTCTACGTTCATACAACAAAAAGGAAAGAAAAAATAAAGTCCTAATATATATGTCATTATAATTATCTGTTATTATCTATATATATAAAAGGGTAGAGGTGTTTCGGCCGAGGACAAAACAACAAAACTACACATCCCAGAAACACTAAACTTGGCAGCACAACCCCTCGTCCATGCCTCTACGTTCATACAACAAAAAGAAAAGAAAAATAAAGTCCTAATTAGAGGGAGAGGAAGAATAGTTTTTATCCAATTGCTGCCAGTTACAAGGCTAAGCTCCGCCCACTTGGTCTCCTAGCAACCTACTCGGCCCAACAGATGGCCACCCAGCCTCTCAATAATAAAAATAATAATAATAATAATAATAAAAAAATACAATCCTAAGGTTAGTAGATACCCCTAAGGATCATCCAGTTCAACTTCCTTATATCATGCAGGAGGACACAATCCAACCACTCCTCACAGATGGCCATCCAATATCTGTATTATCCAATAATAATACACATCGAATCATAGCATCAGACAGTTAGGAGACACCCCTAAAGGCCATCCAGTCCAACCCAATTCTGCCATGCAGGACACAATCCAAGCACTCCCAACAGATGGCCACCCAGCCTCTCAATACTACTACTACTACTACTACTACTAATAATAATAATAATAATAACAACAACAACATCATACAATCCTAAGGTTTGGAGTGACCCCTAAGGATCATCCTGATGAACTTCCTTCTACCACGCAGGAGGACACAATCCAAGCACTCCCAACAGATGGCCACCCAGCCTCTCAATACTACTACTACTACTACTACTACTAATAATAATAATAATAATAACAACAACAACATCATACAATCCTAAGGTTTGGAGTGACCCCTAAGGATCATCCTGATGAACTTCCTTCTACCACGCAGGAGGACACAATCCAAGCACTCCCAACAGATGGCCACCCAGCCTCTCAATACTACTACTACTACTACTACTAATAATAATAATAATAACAACAACAACATCATACAATCCTAAGGTTTGGAGTGACCCCTAAGGATCATCCTGATGAACTTCCTTCTACCACGCAGGAGGACACAATCCAAGCACTCCCAACAGATGGCCACCCAGCCTCTCAATACTACTACTACTACTACTAATAATAATAATAATAATAACAACAACATCATACCATCCAGCCTCAACTAGTTCTCACCAACACCATCAGACAACGCCACAGCAACGCGTGGCCGGGCACAGCTAGTTATATATATAAAAGGATAAAGTTGTTTGCGCAGTGACTATAACAACAAAACTAAACATCCCAGAAATACGAAACTTGGCAACACAATGCAAAAGCCTTGCCTCCCGGTTACAACAACACAACCACACCACAAAACCACAATCCGGACCCACAACACATCATGACTATAACAACACAACTAAACGCCCTAGAAATACAAAACTTGGCAACACAACGCAAAAGCCTTGCCTCCCGGTTGTAACAACACAATCACACCACCACACCACACTGGACCCACAAAACTCACAACAACGCATCGTGACTATAACAACACAACTAAACACCCCAGAAATATGAAACTTCGCGACACAACGCAAAAGCCTTCCCTCCCGGTTGTAAGAACACAACCACACCACAAAACCACAATCTGGACCCAGAAAACTCACAACAATGCATCGTGACTATAACAACACAACTAAACGCCCCAGAAATACGAAACTTGGCACACAACTAAATGCCCCAGAAATACAAAACTTGACAACACAACGGAAAAGCCTTGCCTCCCAGTTGTACGAACACAACCACAACACAAAACCACAATCCGGACCCACAAAACTCACAACAACGCATCATGACTATAACAACACAACTAAACGCCCCAGAAATACGAAACTTGGCAACACAACACAAAAGCATTCCCTCCCGATTGTAACAACACAACCACATCACAAAACCACAATCTGGACCCACAAAACTCACAACAGTGCATCATGACTATAACAACACAACTAAACGCCCCAGAAATACGAAACTTGGCAACACAATGTAAAAGCCTTGCCTCCCGGTTGTAACAACACAACCACACCACAAAACCACAATCCGGACCCATAAAACTCACAACAACGCATCGTGACTATAACAACACAACTAAACGCCCCAGAAATACGAAACTTGGCACACAACTAAATGCCCCAGAAATACAAAACTTGACAACACAACGGAAAAGCCTTTCCTCCTGGTTGTAACAACACAACCACACCACAAAACCACAATCCGGACCCACAAAACTCACAACAATGCATCGTGACTATAGCAACACAACTAAACACCCCAGAAATACAAAACTTGACAACACAACGCAAAAGTCTTGCCTCCCAGTTGTAAAAACAGAACCACAACACAAAACCACAATCCGGACCCACAAAACTCACAACAACGCATCATGACTATAACAACACAACTAAACGCCCCAGAAATACGAAACTTGGCAACACAACACAAAAGCATTCCCTCCCGATTGTAACAACACAACCACACCACAAAACCACAATCCGGACCCACAAAACTCACAACAACGCATTGTGACTATAACAAATACAAAATTTGACAACACAACTCATCCACCTCCCCAATCCCTACATTCACACTTGGCCTCCAAAAAAAACAATTACAATAATAACAATGACAATAACAACAATAAGAATCTACACCATCACAGGCAAGAAACAGCCAGGCACTGAGGCTGAGAGGCCAGTCAGTGCTACACTGGGCCTCCAAAAAACAATACAGGAGCATCTAACTTATCCAACCTTCATGACCACAACAACAACAACAATAATAAACACCTACACAGGCAAAACAAAAAAAAGACTATTGTACCACAATAAAAATATAAACCGCACTCAGCAGAATCAGACGTCACAATTAACAACAAACAAAACACAACAGGGATCTCAAGGAATTATCAATTATTATTATTACCAGCATACATTGTTATAGTTATCATATAGAAATACTTCATTATACATTAATTATATTATATTAAATATTATAACAACTATCTAGCTTATCAATAATGATACTTTAATAAATACAATAATAGTAAATATTATACAACATAAAATAATAAATATAACAGATCTAAAATATATATTATAACGAGCTGTGCCCGGCCACGCGTTGCTGTGGCAAAGTGGTGGTGGTATGGGTTAAAAATTGTTGTGTAATTTTTATTTGACGTTATTTGTATTACATTATAATAGATCAATGACCTAATGGGAAATAGATAGAATATATTGTTGTTATTATAATTATTATATTACATTATTATTATCTTACAATCTATATATATAAAAGAGTGATGGCATCACGGCGACGCACAAAACAACAAAACTACAGGCCCCCCAACCTCGAAATTTGACGAAATTTGGTATTGGTTAAAAATTGTTGTGTAATTTTTATTTGACGTTATTTGCATTTTTTAATTAATTTTTATTGTAAGTTTATCTTTTTATTTATTATATTTTATTATTTTCTTGTATTATTTTTAGTTATTTTCTGTTATTATAGTATTTTATTGTATCATTTTTTTAGTGTTTTTTATTATTTTTTATTGGGTTGCTAGGAGACCAAGTGGGAGGAGCTTAGCCTTCTAACTGGCAGCAATTGGATAAAAGCAATTATTCCTCTCTCTCTAATTAGGACTTTATTTTTCTTTTCTTTTTGTTGTATCAACCTAGAGGCGTGGATGATGGGTTGTGTTGTCAAATTTCGAGGTTGGGGGGCCTGTAGTTTTGTTGTTTTGTGCGTCGCCGCGATGCCATCACTCTTTTATATATATAGATATAGAAATACTTCATTATACATTAATTATATTATACTGAATATTATAACAATTATCTAGCATATCAATAATTATACTTTAATAAACACAATAATAGTAAATATTATACAACATAAAATAATAAATATATCAGATCTAAAATATATATTATACTTATATATTATAATATATTTTGATATATTTAGAATATATCAAAATATAAATATATATATTTATTATATATTAGCATAACTATAATTATTATATCATATTGTATTATTATATTGAATTATTTATATATCATATTTGTTTTACATTTATTGTTACTTTATAATATATACGTACATAATAATATAATATAATAATAAATATTAAAAGGCCAGGGCTTGCAGATGAGCGCCAAGTGCCTAGTAAAATAATAACATAATAAATATAAATATGCCAGGGCTTGCAGCTGAGCGCCAAGTGCCTAGTAAAATAATAATATAACATAATAAATATAAAAATGCCAGGGCTTGCAGTTGAGCGCCAAGTTCCTAGTACATTAATAATATAACATAATAAATATAAATATAAAAATGCCAGGGCTTGCAGCTGAGCGCCAAGTGCCTAGTAAAATAATAATATAACATAATAAATATAAATACAAAAATGCCAGGGCTTGCAGCTGAGCGCCAAGTGCCTAGTAAAATAATAATATAACATAATAAATATAAATACAAAAATGCCAGGGCTTGCAGCTGAGCGCCAAGTTCCTAGTACATTAATAATATAACATAATAAATATAAATATAAAAATGCCAGGGCTTGCAGCTGAGCGCCAAGTGCCTAGTAAAATAATAATATAACATAATAATTATAAAAATGCCAGGGCTTGCAGTTGAGCGCCAAGTTCCTAGTACATTAATAATATAACATAATAAATATAAATATAAAAATGCCAGGGCTTGCAGCTGAGCGCCAAGTGCCTAGTAAAATAATAATATAACATAATAAATATAAATACAAAAATGCCAGGGCTTGCAGCTGAGCGCCAAGTGCCTAGTAAAATAATAATATAACATAATAAATACATATACAAAAATGCCAGGGCTTGCAGCTGAGCGCCAAGTGCCTAGTAAAATAATAATATAACATAATAAATATAAATACAAAAATGCCAGGGCTTGCAGCTGAGCGCCAAGTGCCTAGTAAAATAATAATATAACATAATAATTATAAAAATGCCAGGGCTTGCAGCTGAGCGCCAAGTGCCTAGTAAAATAATAATATAACATAATAAATATAAAAATGCCAGGGCTTGCAGTTGAGCGCCAAGTTCCTAGTACATTAATAATATAACATAATAAATATAAATATAAAAATGCCAGGGTTTGCAGCTGAGCGCCAAGTGCCTAGTAAAATAATAATATAACATAATAAATATAAATACAAAAATGCCAGGGCTTGCAGCTGAGCGCCAAGTGCCTAGTAAAATAATAATATAACATAATAAATATAAATACAAAAATGCCAGGGCTTGCAGCTGAGTGCCAAGTTCCTAGTACATTAATAATATAACATAATAAATATAAATATAAAAATGCCAGGGCTTGCAGCTGAGCGCCAAGTGCCTAGTAAAATAATAATATAACATAATAAATATAAAAATGCCAGGGCTTGCAGTTGAGCGCCAAGTTCCTAGTACATTAATAATATAACATAATAAATATAAATATAAAAATGCCAGGGTTTGCAGCTGAGCGCCAAGTGCCTAGTAAAATAATAATATAACATAATAAATATAAATACAAAAATGCCAGGGCTTGCAGCTGAGCGCCAAGTGCCTAGTAAAATAATAATATAACATAATAAATATAAATACAAAAATGCCAGGGCTTGCAGCTGAGTGCCAAGTTCCTAGTACATTAATAATATAACATAATAAATATAAATATAAAAATGCCAGGGCTTGCAGCTGAGCGCCAAGTGCCTAGTAAAATAATAATATAACATAATAAATATAAATACAAAAATGCCAGGGCTTGCAGCTGAGCGCCAAGTGCCTAGTAAAATAATAATATAACATAATAAATATAAATACAAAAATGCCAGGGCTTGCAGCTGAGCGCCAAGTGCCTAGTAAAATAATAATATAACATAATAAATATAAATACAAAAATGCCAGGGCTTGCAGCTGAGCGCCAAGTGCCTAGTAAAATAATAATATAACATAATAAATATAAATACAAAAATGCCAGGGCTTGCAGCTGAGCGCCAAGTGCCTAGTAAAATAATAATATAACATAATAAATATAAAAATGCCAGGGCTTGCAGCTGAGCGCCAAGTGCCTAGTAAAATAATAGTATAACATAATAAATACAAATACAAAAATGCCAGGGCTTGCAGCTGAGCGCCAAGTGCCTAGTAAAATAATAATATAACATAATAAATACAAAAATGCCAGGGCTTGCAGCTGAGCGCCAAGTGCCTAGTAAAATAATAATATAACATAATAAATATAAATACAAAAATGCCAGGGCTTGCAGCTGAGCGCCAAGTGCCTAGTAAAATAATAATATAACATAATAAATATAAATACAAAAATGCCAGGGCTTGCAGCTGAGCGCCAAGTGCCTAGTAAAATAATAATATAACATAATAAATACAAATACAAAAATGCCAGGGCTTGCAGCTGAGCGCCAAGTGCCTAGTAAAATAATAATATAACATAATAAATATAAATACAAAAATGCCAGGGCTTGCAGCTGAGCGCCAAGTGCCTAGTAAAATAATAATATAACATAATAAATATAAATACAAAAATGCCAGGGCTTGCAGTTGAGCGCCAAGTGCCTAGTAAAATAATAATATAACATAATAAATATAAATACAAAAATGCCAGGGCTTGCAGCTGAGCGCCAAGTGCCTAGTAAAATAATAATATAACATAATAAATATAAATACAAAAATGCCAGGGCTTGCAGCTGAGCGCCAAGTGCCTAGTAAAATAATAATATAACATAATAAATATAAATACAAAAATGCCAGGGCTTGCAGCTGAGCGCCAAGTGCCTAGTAAAATAATAATATAACATAATAAATATAAAAATGCCAGGGCTTGCAGCTGAGCGCCAAGTGCCTAGTAAAATAATAATATAACATAATAAATATAAAAATGCCAGGGCTTGCAGCTGAGCGCCAAGTGCCTAGTAAAATAATAATATAACATAATAATTATAAAAATGCCAGGGCTTGCAGTTGAGCGCCAAGTTCCTAGTACATTAATAATATAACATAATAAATATAAATATAAAAATGCCAGGGCTTGCAGCTGAGCGCCAAGTGCCTAGTAAAATAATAATATAACATAATAAATATAAATACAAAAATGCCAGGGCTTGCAGCTGAGCGCCAAGTGCCTAGTAAAATAATAATATAACATAATAAATACATATACAAAAATGCCAGGGCTTGCAGCTGAGCGCCAAGTGCCTAGTAAAATAATAATATAACATAATAAATATAAATATAAAAATGCCAGGGCTTGCAGCTGAGCGCCAAGTGCCTAGTAAAATAATAATATAACATAATAATTATAAAAATGCCAGGGCTTGCAGCTGAGCGCCAAGTGCCTAGTAAAATAATAATATAACATAATAAATATAAATACAAAAATGCCAGGGCTTGCAGCTGAGCGCCAAGTGCCTAGTAAAATAATAATATAACATAATAAATATAAATACAAAAATGCCAGGGCTTGCAGCTGAGCGCCAAGTGCCTAGTAAAATAATATAACATAATATAAAAATGCCAGGGCTTGCAGCTGAGCGCCAAGTGCCTAGCAAAATAATAACATAACATAATAAATATAAAAATGCCAGGGCTTGCAGCTGAGCGCCAAGTGCCTAGTAAAATAATAATATAACATAATAAATATAAATACAAAAATGCCAGGGCTTGCAGCTGAGCGCCAAGTGCCTAGTAAAATAATATAACATAATATAAATATGCCAGGGCTTGCAGCTGAGCGCCAAGTGCCTAGCAAAATAATAACATAACATAATAAATATAAAAATGCCAGGGCTTGCAGCTGAGCGCCAAGTGCCTAGTAAAATAATAATATAATAAACATAAATACAAAAATGCCAGGGCTTGCAGCAACGGGAAGGGAAAAGCAATATGGCTGCCGAAAGCAAGATGGCCGCCCAGGGACTCACCGGTGGAAGGCGTCTGAGGAGAGGTCCTGGCCGCCGTGGGACAAGAGGTGGTCATTCTCCAGGAGGGACTTCCACTTGGCCATGACCTCCGTGCCGTAACGGCAGTCCTATACAGAGAAAATAATAATATACTAATAATAATAATAATAATAATAATAATAATATAATTAGTATTATTACTATTATTACGAGTATAGGACTCTGCAGTCCTATACAAAGAAAATAGTAATAGTAATAATATAATAGTAATAATAAGTATTATTATTACTATTATTACTAGTATAGGACTCTGCAGTCCTATACAGAGAAAATATATATAATAATTAGTATTATTACTATTATTACTAGTATAGGACTCTGCAGTCCTATACAAAGAAAATAGTAATAGTAATAATATAATAGTAATAATAATAATTATTATTACTATTATTACTAGTATAGGACTCTGCAGTCCTATACAGAGAAAATAGTAATATAATAGTAATAACAATATACAGTAGAGTCTCACTTATCCAACATAAATGGGCCGGCAGAATGTTGGATAAAATAAAATAAAAATAATATAAATAATAACAAAATAGTATACTCCAATATAATATAATAGTAATAATAAAAATAATATAAACAGTAATGAAATAATATAATCAAATAATATAATAAACAAAATTAACATAATAATAAATCATAGTAATATAATAATAAAAATAATATAAACAATAATGAAATAATATAATAAATAAAATTAACATAATATAATAACGAAAATAATATAAATAATAACAAATAGTATACTCAAATAATGTGATAATAAATAACATAATATGATAATGAAATTAACAATAATTAATAATAACGAAATACAGTATTAACAAAATAGTATAATCAAATAATATGATAATAAATAATTGTAATACAATAATAAAAATATAAATAATAACGAAATAGTATACTCAAATAATATGATAATAAATAATAGTAATTAACATCTATATATATAAAAGAGTGATGGAATCCTGGCGACCGACAAAACGACAAAACTAAACACACCACAACCTCGAAAATTGACAGCACAACCCCTCATCCACGCCTCTAGGTTGATACAACAAAAAGAAAAGAAATATAAAGTCCTAATTAGAGGGAGAGGAATAATTGCTTTTATCCAATTGCTGCCAGTTAGAAGGCTAAGCTCCTCCCACTTGGTCTCCTAGCAACCCAATAAAAAATAATAAAAAACAGTAAAAAATTAATACAATAAAATACTATAATAACAGAAAATAACTAAAAATAATACCAGAAAATAATAAAATATAATAAATAAAAATATAACTTACAATAAAATTAATTAAAAAAATACAAATAATGTCTAATAAAAACTACACAACAATTTTTAACCAATACCACCACCACTTTGCCACAGCAACGCGTGGCCGGGCACAGTTAGTAATATAATAAAATGGTAATAATCTTTTATTTTATTTTTCTTCTACACTTTTTTAGATATGTAGGTATATTATATATATAGGTATATATCTGTCTTTTTCTTTTTCTGTACATACTTTATCCTCTTTCCTTTTTCCTACTTTTCTATAACATATAATGTTCCCCCACTTTTTATGTATGTATTCAAAAAAATATTTTCTTTCAATAAAAATTATTTGAAAAAAAATAAAAATAAAATGGTAATAATAAATAATGAATATTATAATATTACTAGCTGTGCCCGGCCATGCGTTGGTGTGGCAAAGTGGTGGTGGTATTGGTTAAAAATTGTTGTGTAATTTTTATTTGACGTTACAGTAGAGTCTCACTTATCCAACGCTCTGGATTATCCAACGCATTTTTGTAGTCAATGTTTTCAATTTATCATAATATTTTGGTGCTAAATTCATAAATACAGTAATTACAACATAACATTACTGTGTATCGAAATACTTTTTCTGTCAAATTTGTTGTATAACATGTTTTGGTGCTTAATTTGTAAAATCATAACCTATTTTGATGTTTAATAGGCTTTTTCTTAATCTCTCATTATCCAACATATTCGCTTATCCAACGTTCTGCCGGCCCGTTTATGTTGGATAAGTGAGACTCTACTGTATACCCAAATAATATGATAGTAAATAATAGTAATATAACAATAAAAATAATAAATAAAAATAATATAAATAAGAACAAAACAGTATACTCAAATGTAATATAATAGTAATAAAAATAATATAAACAGTAATGAAATAATATAATAAATAAAATTAACATAATATAACAAAAATAATATAAATAATAACAAATAGTATACTCAAACAATGTGATAATAAATAATAGGAATTAACATAATATGATAATAAAATTAACATAATATAAGAATTAATAAAACTAATATTAATAATAACGAAATAGTATACTCAAATAATATGATAATAAATAATAGGAATTAACATAATATAATAAAATGGTAATAAATAATAGTAATATAACAATAAAAATAATATAAATATGAACAAAATAGGAAATAATCTGATAATAAATAATAGGAATTAACATAATTACAATAATGAAATAATTATTATAATCATTATAATGAAATAATATAATAAATAAAATTAACATAATATAACAAAAATAATATAAATAATAACAAATAGTATACTCAAATAATGTGATAATAAATAATAGGAATTAACATAATATGATAATAAAATTAACATAATATAAGAATTAATAAAACTAATATTAATAATAACGGAATAGTATACTCAAATAATATGATAATAAATAATAGGAATTAACATAATATAATAAAACTAGCTGTGCCCGGCCACGCGTTGCTGTGGCAAAGTGGTAGTGGTATTGGTTAAAAATTGTTGTGTAATTTTTATTTGACTTTATTTGCATTTTTTAAATTAATTTTATTGTGTTATCTTTTTATTTATTATATTTTATTATTTTCTTGTATAATTTTTAGTTATTTTTTTGTTATTATGGTATTTTATTGTATTAAATTTTTAGTGTTTTTAATTATTTTTTAGTGTTTTTTATTATTTTTTATTGGGTTTCTAGGAGACCAAGTGGGCAGAGCTTAGCCTTGTAACTGGCAGCAATTGGATAAAAGCAATTATTCCTCTCTCTCTAATTAGGACTTTATTTTTCTTTTCTTTTTGTTGTATCAACCTAGAGGCGTGGATGATGGGTTGTGTTGTCGAATTTCGAGGTTGGGGGGCCTGTAGTTTTGTTGTTTTGTGCGTCGCCGTGATGCCATCACTCTTTTATATATATAGATGGTAATAAATAATAGTAATATAACAATAAAAATAATATAAATATGAACAAAATAGGAAATAATATGATAATAAATAATAATAATTAACATAATTACAATAATGAAATAATTACTATAATGAAATAATATAATAAATAAAATTAACATAATATAACAAAAATAATATAAATAATAACAAATAGTATACTCAAATAATGTGATAATAAATAATAGGAATTAACATAATATGATGATAAAATTAACATAATATAAGAATTAATAAAACTAATATTAATAATAACGAAATAGTATATCAAATAGTATGATAATAAATAATATGATAATAAATAATAGGAATTAACATCTATATATATAAAAGGGTAATGGCGTTTCGGCCTAGGACAAAACAACAAAACTACACATCCCAGAAACACTAAACTTGGCAGCACAACCCCTCATCCATGCCTCTACGTTCATACAACAAAAAGCTCCAGTTACTCCAGAAAACGGCCAGGCTTTGAGACTGCAAGGCTATTCACTGCTATTCCACCTGGCTATCAAAGGATTCCCATAAGCCACAGCAACGCGTGGCCGGGCAAAGCTAGTAATATAATAAAATGGTAATAAATAATAGTAATGTAACAATAAAAATAATACAAATATGAACAAAATAGGAAATAATATGATAATAAATAATAGGAATTAACATCTATATATATAAAAGGGTAGTGACGTTTCGGCCGAGGACAAAACAACAAAACTACACATCCCAGAAACACTAAACTTGGCAGCACAACCCCTCATCCATGCCTCTAGGTTCATACAACAAAAAGCTCCAGTTACTCCAGAAAACGGCCAGGCTTTGAGACTGCAAGGCTATTCACTGCTATTCCATAAGGATTCCCATAAACCACAGCAACGCGTGGCCGGGCAAAGCTACTAATATAATAAAATGGTAATAAATAATAGTAATGTAACAATAAAAATAATATAAATATGAACAAAATAGGAAATAATATGATAATAAATAATAGGAATTAACATCTATATATATAAAAGGGTAGTGACGTTTCGGCCGAGGACAAAACAACAAAACTACACATCCCAGAAACACTAAACTTGGCAGCACAACCCCTCATCCATGCCTCTAGGTTCATACAACAAAAAGCTCCAGTTACTCCAGAAAACGGCCAGGCTTTGAGACTGCAAGGCTATTCACTGCTATTCCATAAGGATTCCCATAAACCACAGCAACGCGTGGCCGGGCAAAGCTAGTAATATAATAAAATGGTAATAAATAATAGTAATGTAACAATAAAAATAATATAAATATGAACAAAATAGGAAATAATATGATAATAAATAATAGGAATTAACATAATTACAATAATGAAATAATTATTATAATCATTATAATGAAATAATATAATAAATAAAATTAACATAATATAACAAAAATAATATAAATAATAACAAATAGTATACTCAAATAATGTGATAATAACTAATAGGAATTAACATAATATGATAATAAAATTAACATAATATAAGAATTAATAAAACTAATATTAATAATAACGAAATAGTATACTCAAATAATATGATAATAAATAATAGGAATTAACATAATATAATAAAACTAGCTGTGCCCGGCCACGCGTTGCTGTGGCAAAGTGGTAGTGGTATTGGTTAAAAATTGTTGTGTAATTTTTATTTGACATTATTTGCATTTTTTAAATTAATTTTATTGTGTTATCTTTTTATTTATTATATTTTATTATTTTCTTGTATAATTTTTAGTTATTTTTTTGTTATTATGGTATTTTATTGTATTAAATTTTTAGTGTTTTTAATTATTTTTTAGTGTTTTTTATTATTTTTTATTGGGTTGCTAGGAGACCAAGTGGGCGGAGCTTAGCCTTGTAACTGGCAGCAATTGGATAAAAGCAATTATTCCTCTCTCTCTAATTAGGACTTTATTTTTCTTTTCTTTTTGTTGTATCAACCTAGAGGCGTGGATGATGGGTTGTGTTGTCGAATTTCGAGGTTGGGGGGCCTGTAGTTTTGTTGTTTTGTGCGTCGCCGTGATGCCATCACTCATTTATATATATAGAAGATGTATGATAATACATTATTATATATTATATTATATTATTAACAAAATAGTATACTCAAATAATATGATAATAAATAATAATAATTTGTTGTTTTGTGCGTCGCCGTGATGCCATCACTCTTTTATATATATAGAAGATGTATGATAATACATTATTATATATTATATTATATTATTAACAAAATAGTATACTCAAATAATATGATAATAAATAATAATAATTTGTTGTTTTGTGCGTCGCCGTGATGCCATCACTCTTTTATATATATAGATGGTAATAAATAATAGTAATATAACAATAAAAATAATATAAATATGAACAAAATAGGAAATAATAGGATAATAAATAATAATAATGAACATAATTACAATGGTAATAATGAATATGGAATATCCGGACCTTGAGGGGCTGCCATTGGCGGAAGTGTTCCCGGACGAGGGGGAAGGCGATGGCGGCGGCCAGGGCCTCGGGGCCGCAGAGCCGGTACTCGGGCCCGTGTTCGCGCTGGAGCCGCTTGAAGACGCCGGCGGCCTGGTCGAGGGAGAGCGGGCGCTCCTGGCAGGACTCCACGGCCTGCAGGACCTTCTCCAGGCTGCGGATCTGGGCCCCCTCCTCCTCCAGGGCGGCCTCGGCCCGGGCGATCTCCACGGCCAGGGCGGCCACGCGGTCCCGCTCGGCCTGCGCCCGCCGGTCGCTCTGCAGGATCTCCTCCTCCGTCAGCGAGATCAGCAGGTCCAGGTTGTGCTCCAGCTCCGGGAGGGAGAAGGCCGGGGCCGCCGGGCGGGCCGACACGGGGGGTCTGCCCGGCAACACCGAGGAAGACGAGGCGGCCGAGGAAGGGGATTGGCCGCCCGCCTCCGCGGGGGGAGGAGCCTGCTGCTGCTGCTGCGTCTTCTGGCTGATCTGGCTGTAGCTGTAATACACACGCTGCTCACGACCCGTCATGTCAATCACCTAGAATAAGAATATAGAATAACTATTAGGATTGTATTACATTATAATAGATAATAATAATAATAAAACTTTATTTATACCCCGCCACCATCTCCCCAATGGGGACTCGGGGCGGCTAACATGGGGCCATGCCCGGAGCAATACAACATAATAAAATATAGAAACAACATATCATAACACCATTTAAAATACAATAAATAATAATAAACAGAACATCAAGAAATCAAAAAAACAATAAAGCAAGGGCAGGCCGCGTGAACACAGAGATAAAACCCGGAGTGAGAGGGACAGAGGAGTACTCCACTATGGGCAGGGACATTATAATATGTCAATCATCTAATGGGAAATAGGTAATAATAGAATTTATTATTATTATTATTATTATTATATATTATCATTATTATAATTATTATATTACATTATTATTATCTTACAATTATATTATAGAATATTATTATAGTCTTATATTATTATTATATAATAATAATATAATTATTATTATTATATTACATTATAATATGTCAATCATCTAATGGGAAATAGGTAATACTAGAATTTATTATTATTATTATTATATATTATCATTATTATCATTATTATATTACATTATTATTATCTTACAATTATATTATAGAATATTATTATAGTCTTATATTATTATTATATAATAATAATAGAATTATTATTATTATATTACATTATAATATGTCAATCATCTAATGGGAAATAGGTAATAATAGAATTTATTATTATTATTATTATTATATATTATCATTATTATTATCTTACAATTATATTATAGAATATTATTATATTCTTCTATTATTATTATATAATAATAATAGAATTATTATTATTATATTACATTATAATATGTCAATCATCTAATGGGAAATAGGTAATAATAGAATTTATTATTATTATTATTATTATATATTATTATTATCATTATTATATTACATTATTATTATCTTACAATTATATTATAGAATATTATTATATTCTTATATTATTATTATATAATAATAATAGAATTATTATTATATTACATTATAATATGTCAATCATCTAATGGGAAATAGGTAATACTAGAATTTATTATTATTATTATATTATTATATATTATCATTATTATAATAACTATTATGATTGTATTACATTATAATAGATCAATGACCTAATGGGAAATAGATAGAATATATTGTTGTTATTATAATTATTATATTACATTATTATTATCTTACAATCTATATATATAAAAGAGTGATGGCATCACGGCGACGCACAAAACAACAAAACTAATAATAAATAAATAATAATAAAATATATTATTATTATTATTACATTATTATTGTCTTACAATTATATTATAGAATATTATTATATTATTATTATATTACATTATATATCTTATTATTATATACTAGCTGTGGCAAAGTGGTGGTGGTATGGGTTAAAAGTTGTTGTGGAATTTTTATTTGACGTTATTTGTATTACATTATAATAGATCAATGACCTAATGGGAAATAGATAGAATATATTGTTGTTATTATAATTATTATATTACATTATTATTATCTTACAATCTATATATATAAAAGAGTGATGGCATCACGGCGACGCACAAAACAACAAAACTAATAATAAATAAATAATAATAAAATATATTATTATTATTATTACATTATTATTGTCTTACAATTATATTATAGAATATTATTATATTATTATATTATTATTATATTACATTATATATCTTATTATTATATACTAGCTGTGGCAAACTGGTGGTGGTATGGGTTAAAAGTTGTTGTGGAATTTTTATTTGACGTTATTTGTATTACATTATAATAGATCAATGACCTAATGGGAAATAGATAGAATATATTGTTGTTATTATAATTATTATATTACATTATTATTATCTTACAATCTATATATATAAAAGAGTGATGGCATCACGGCGACGCACAAAACAACAAAACTAATAATAAATAAATAATAATAAAATATATTATTATTATTATTACATTATTATTGTCTTACAATTATATTATAGAATATTATTATATTATTATTATATTACAGTATATATCTTATTATTATATACTAGCTGTGGCAAAGTGGTGGTGGTATGGGTTAAAAGTTGTTGTGGAATTTTTATTTGACGTTATTTGTATTACATTATAATAGATCAATGACCTAATGGGAAATAGATAGAATATATTGTTGTTATTATAATTATTATATTACATTATTATTATCTTACAATCTATATATATAAAAGAGTGATGGCATCACGGCGACGCACAAAACAACAAAACTAATAATAAATAAATAATAATAAAATATATTATTATTATTATTACATTATTATTGTCTTACAATTATATTATAGAATATTATTATATTATTATTATATTACAGTATATATCTTATTATTATATACTAGCTGTGGCAAAGTGGTGGTGGTATGGGTTAAAAGTTGTTGTGGAATTTTTATTTGACGTTATTTGTATTACATTATAATAGATCAATGACCTAATGGGAAATAGATAGAATATATTGTTGTTATTATAATTATTATATTACATTATTATTATCTTACAATCTATATATATAAAAGAGTGATGGCATCACGGCGACGCACAAAACAACAAAACTAATAATAAATAAATAATAATAAAATATATTATTATTATTATTACATTATTATTGTCTTACAATTATATTATAGAATATTATTATATTATTATTATATTACAGTATATATCTTATTATTATATACTAGCTGTGGCAAAGTGGTGGTGGTATGGGTTAAAAGTTGTTGTGGAATTTTTATTTGACGTTATTTGTATTACATTCTTACATTCTTATATCTTACAATTATATTATAGAATATTATTATATTATTATATTTGTATTACATTATAATAGATCAATGACCTAATGGGAAATAGATAGAATATATTGTTGTTATTATTATTATTATTATATTACATTATTATTATCTTACAATTATATTATAGAATATTATTATATTATTATATTTGTATTACATTATAATAGATCAATGACCTAATGGGAATTAGATAGAATATATTGTTGTTATTATTATTATTATTATATTACATTATTATTATCTTACAATTATATTATAGAATATTATTATATTATTATATTTGTATTACATTATAATAGATCAATGACCTAATGGGAAATAGATAGAATATATTGTTGTTATTATAATTATTATATTACATTATTATTATCTTACAATTATATTATAGAATATTATTATATTATTATATTTGTATTACATTATAATACATCAATGACCTAATGGGAAATAGATAGAATATATTGTTGTTATTATAATTATTATTATATTACATTATTATTATCTTACAATTATATTATAGAATATTATTATATTATTATATTTGTATTACATTATAATAGATCAATGACCTAATGGGAAATAGAATATATTGTTGTTATTATAATTATTATATTACATTATTATTATCTTACAATCTATATATATAAAAGAGTGATGGCATCACGGCGACGCACAAAACAACAAAACTAATAATAAATAAATAATAATAAAATATATTATTATTATTATTACATTATTATTGTCTTACAATTATATTATAGAATATTATTATATTATTATTATATTACATTATATATCTTATTATTATATACTAGCTGTGGCAAAGTGGTGGTGGTATGGGTTAAAAGTTGTTGTGGAATTTTTATTTGACGTTATTTGTATTACATTATAATAGATCAATGACCTAATGGGAAATAGATAGAATATATTGTTGTTATTATAATTATTATATTACATTATTATTATCTTACAATCTATATATATAAAAGAGTGATGGCATCACGGCGACGCACAAAACAACAAAACTAATAATAAATAAATAATAATAAAATATATTATTATTATTATTACATTATTATTGTCTTACAATTATATTATAGAATATTATTATATTATTATTATATTACAGTATATATCTTATTATTATATACTAGCTGTGGCAAAGTGGTGGTGGTATGGGTTAAAAGTTGTTGTGGAATTTTTATTTGACGTTATTTGTATTACATTCTTACATTCTTATATCTTACAATTATATTATAGAATATTATTATATTATTATATTTGTATTACATTATAATAGATCAATGACCTAATGGGAAATAGATAGAATATATTGTTGTTATTATTATTATTATTATATTACATTATTATTATCTTACAATTATATTATAGAATATTATTATATTATTATATTTGTATTACATTATAATAGATCAATGACCTAATGGGAAATAGATAGAATATATTGTTGTTATTATTATTATTATTATATTACATTATTATTATCTTACAATTATATTATAGAATATTATTATATTATTATATTTGTATTACATTATAATAGATCAATGACCTAATGGGAAATAGATAGAATATATTGTTGTTATTATTATTATTATTATATTACATTATTATTATCTTACAATTATATTATAGAATATTATTATATTATTATATTTGTATTACATTATAATAGATCAATGACCTAATGGGAATTAGATAGAATATATTGTTGTTATTATTATTATTATTATATTACATTATTATTATCTTACAATTATATTATAGAATATTATTATATTATTATATTTGTATTACATTATAATAGATCAATGACCTAATGGGAAATAGATAGAATATATTGTTGTTATTATAATTATTATATTACATTATTATTATCTTACAATTATATTATAGAATATTATTATATTATTATATTTGTATTACATTATAATACATCAATGACCTAATGGGAAATAGATAGAATATATTGTTGTTATTATAATTATTATTATATTACATTATTATTATCTTACAATTATATTATAGAATATTATTATATTATTATATTTGTATTACATTATAATAGATCAATGACCTAATGGGAAATAGATAGAATATATTGTTGTTATTATAATTATTATATTACATTATTATTATCTTACAATTATATTATAGAATATTATTATATTATTATATTTGTATTACATTATAATAGATCAATGACCTAATGGGAAATAGATAGAATATATTGTTGTTATTATAATTATTATTATATTACATTATTATTATCTTACAATTATATTATAGAATATTATTATATTATTATATTTGTATTACATTATAATAGATCAATGACCTAATGGGAAATAGATAGAATATATTGTTGTTATTATAATTATTATTACATTATTATTATCTTACAATTATATTATAGAATATTATTATATTATTATTATATTACATTATATATCTTATTATTATATACTAGCTGTGCTCAAAGTGGTGGTGGTATGGGTTAAAAGTTGTTGTGGAATTTTTATTTGACGTTATTTGTATTACATTCTTACATTCTTATATCTTACAATTATATTATAGAATATTATTATATTATTATATTTGTATTACATTATAATAGATCAATGACCTAATGGGAAATAGATAGAATATATTGTTGTTATTATAATTATTATTACATTATTATTATCTTACAATTATATTATAGAATATTATTATATTATTATTATATTACATTATATATCTTATTATTATATACTAGCTGTGCTCAAAGTGGTGGTGGTATGGGTTAAAAGTTGTTGTGGAATTTTTATTTGACGTTATTTGTATTACATTCTTACATTCTTATATCTTACAATTATATTATAGAATATTATTATATTATTATATTTGTATTACATTATAATAGATCAATGACCTAATGGGAAATAGATAGAATATATTGTTGTTATTATAATTATTATATTACATTATTATTATCTTACAATCTATATATATAAAAGAGTGATGGCATCACGGCGACGCACAAAACAACAAAACTAATAATAAATAAATAATAATAAAATATATTATTATTATTATTACATTATTATTGTCTTACAATTATATTATAGAATATTATTATATTATTATATTATTATTATATTACATTATATATCTTATTATTATATACTAGCTGTGGCAAACTGGTGGTGGTATGGGTTAAAAGTTGTTGTGGAATTTTTATTTGACGTTATTTGTATTACATTATAATAGATCAATGACCTAATGGGAAATAGATAGAATATATTGTTGTTATTATAATTATTATATTACATTATTATTATCTTACAATCTATATATATAAAAGAGTGATGGCATCACGGCGACGCACAAAACAACAAAACTAATAATAAATAAATAATAATAAAATATATTATTATTATTATTACATTATTATTGTCTTACAATTATATTATAGAATATTATTATATTATTATTATATTACAGTATATATCTTATTATTATATACTAGCTGTGGCAAAGTGGTGGTGGTATTGGTTAAAAATTGTTGTGTAATTTTTATTTGACGTTGTTTGCAATTTTTTTATTAATTTTATTGTAAGTTATAGTTTTATTTATTATATTTTACTATTTTCTTGTATTATTTTTAGTTATTTTCTGTTATTATAGTATTTTATTGTATTAATTTTTAGTGTTTTTTTAAATTTTTTATTGGGTTGCTAGGAGACCAAGTGGGAGGAGCTTAGCCGTCTAACTGGCAGCAATTGGATAAAAGCAATTATTCCTCTCTCTCTTAATTAGGACTTTATTTTTCTTTTCTTTTTGTTGTATCAACCTAGAGGCGTGAATGATGGGTTGTGTTGTCAAATTTCGAGGTTGGGGGGCCTGTAGTTTTGTTGTTTTGTGCGTCGCCGCGATGCCATCACTCTTTTATATATATAGATTATTATTTTCATTATATTATTATTATTATATTATTTACTGCTATAATTATTGGCTGTTATTACAGTTTCATTATTATATCATATTATTATTTTCATTATTACATTATTATATTATTTACTACTATAATTATTGGCTGCTATTATAGTTCCATTATTATATCATATTATTATATTATTATTTTCATTATATTATTTACTACTATAATTATTGGCTGTTATTATAGTTTCATTATTATATCATATTATTATTTTCATTATATTATTATTATATTATTTACTACAATTATTGGCTGTTATAGTTTCATTATTATATCATATTATTATTTTCATTATATTATTATTATATTATTTACTACTATAATTATTGGCTGCTATTATAGTTCCATTATTATATCATATTATTATATTATTATTTTCATTATATTATTTACTACTATAATTATTGGCTGTTATTATAGTTTCATTATTATATCATATTATTATTTTCATTATATTATTATTATATTATTTACTACAATTATTGGCTGTTATAGTTTCATTATTATATCATATTATTATTTTCATTATATTATTATTATATTATTTACTGCTATAATTATTGGCTGTTATTATAGTTTCATTATATCATATTATTTTCATTATATTATTATTATATTATTTACTGCTATAATTATTGGCTGTTATTATAGTTTCATTATTATATCATATTATTATTTTCATTATATTATTATATTATTTACTACTATAATTATTGGCTGTTATTATAGTTTCATTATTATATCATATTATTATTTTCATTATTACATTATTATATTATTTACTACTATAATTATTGGCTGTTATTATAGTTTCATTATATCATATTATTTTCATTATATTATTATTATATTATTTACGACTATAATTATTGGCTGTTATTATAGTTTCATTATTATATCATATTATTATTTTCATTATATTATTATTATATTATTTACTGCTATAATTATTGGCTGTTATTATAGTTTCATTATATCATATTATTTTCATTATATTATTATTATATTATTTACTACTATAATTATTGGCTGTTATAGTTTCATTATATCATATTATTTTCATTATATTATTATTATATTATTTACGACTATAATTATTGGCTGTTATTATAGTTTCATTATTATATCATATTATTATTTTCATTATATTATTATTATATTATTTACTGCTATAATTATTGGCTGTTATTATAGTTTCATTATATCATATTATTTTCATTATATTATTATTATATTATTTACTGCTATAATTATTGGCTGTTATTATAGTTTCATTATTATATCATATTATTATTTTCATTATATTATTATATTATTTACTGCTATAATTATTGGCTGTTATTATAGTTTCATTATTATATCATATTATTATGTTATTATAGTTTCATTATATCATATTATTATATTATTTTCATTATATTATTTACTACTATAATTATTGGCTGTTATTATAGTTTCATTATTATATCATATTATTATTTTCATTATATTATTATTATATTATTTACGACTATAATTATTGGCTGTTATTATAGTTTCATTATTATATCATATTATTATTTTCATTATATTATTATTATATTATTTACTGCTATAATTATTGGCTGTTATTATAGTTTCATTATTATATCATATTATTATTTTCATTATATTATTATTATATTATTTACTGCTATAATTATTGGCTGTTATTATAGTTTCATTATTATATCATATTATTATTTTCATTATATTATTATTATATTATTTACTGCTATAATTATTGGCTGTTATTATAGTTTCATTATATCATATTATTATTTTCATTCTATTATTATTATATTATTTACTGCTATAATTATTGGCTGTTATTATAGTTTCATTATTATATCATATTATTATTTTCATTCTATTATTATTATATTATTTACTACTATAATTATTGGCTGTTATTATAGTTTCATTATTATATCATATTATTATGTTATTATAGTTTCATTATATCATATTATTATATTATTTTCATTATATTATTTACTACTATAATTATTGGCTGTTATTATAGTTTCATTATATCATATTATTATTTTCATTCTATTATTATTATATTATTTACTGCTATAATTATTGGCTGTTATTATAGTTTCATTATATCATATTATTATTTTCATTATATTATTATTATATTATTTACTGCTATAATTATTGGCTGTTATTCTAGTTTCATTATTATATCATATTATTATTTTCATTCTATTATTATTATATTATTTACTACTATAATTATTGGCTGTTATTATAGTTTCATTATTATATCATATTATTATGTTATTATAGTTTCATTATATCATATTATTATATTATTTTCATTATATTATTTACTACTATAATTATTGGCTGTTATTATAGTTTCATTATTATATCATATTATTATTTTCATTATATTATTATTATATTATTTACTACTATAATTATTGGCTGTTATTATAGTTTCATTATTATATCATATTATTATATTGTTATATTATCATTATATTATTTACTACTATAATTATTGGCTGTTATTCTAGTTTCATTATTATATCATATTATTATTTTCATTATATTATTATTATATTATTTACTACTATAATTATTGGCTGTTATTATAGTTTCATTATATCACATTATTATTTTCATTATTACATTATTATATTACGATATTATTATTTTATGGTATTATTGTATCACTATGATTAAAATATACAATATATTATTATGTTATATTATATTTAATAATATATATAATAATAATATAATATTATAATATAATAATATATAATAATATATATTATGGTTGTTACATATTTTCACGATTCTGCCGCGCTCGGGACACGTACCTTGACGTGTGGAGCGAGTGGCCGAGGCCCCGCCCCCGCGGCGGAGGTTGCCGTGTCGACGGAGGCCCCGCCTCCCGCCCGGGCGAGGCCCCGCCCCCCGCGACCGGGCCTTGAGCTCCTCGGCCGTCTTGTAGCTGTACTTGGGGGGCCGCTTCTTGCCGGGCTCCTTCCGCCATTGGCCCAGCTCTCGCTTAAGCCCCGCCTCCTCCTCCTCCTCCGACGAATCGGCCGCCACGGGGAAGTCCTGCAGCGATTGGGCCGTCCGCTCCGACCCATAAGCCCCCAGGGCCCCCTTCCCGCGACGCTGCTTGGCCTCAATCGGGGTCAGGATCCCTGCCGGAAAGGAATAAATAATAATAATAATAATAATAATAACAATAATATGATATAATAATGAAAGTATAATAACAGCCAATAATTATAGTAGTAAATAATAATAATAGAATGAAAATAATAATATAACAATATGATATAATAATGAAAATATAATAACAGCCAATAATTATAGTAGTAAATAATATAATGATAATACAATGGGAATAATAATAATAGTAGTAAATAATATAATGAAAATAATAATATAATAATAATAACAGCCAATAATTATAGTAGTAAATAATATAATGAAAATAATAATAATATTATAATAATAATATAATAATATGATATAATGAAATTATAAAAGTCAATAATAATAGTAGTAAATAATATAATGAAAATAATAATATAATAATATGATATAATAATGAAACTATAATAACAGCCAATAATTATAGTAGTAAATAATAATAATATAATGAAAATAATAATATAACAATATGATATAATAATGAAAATATGAAACAGTCAATAATGATAGTAGTAAATAATATAATAATAATACAATGGGAATAATAATAATAATAATAATAATAATATAATAATATGATATAATGAAATTATAAAAGTCAATAATAATAGTAGTAAATAATATAATGATAATATAACAATATAATAATATGATATAATAATGAAAATATAAAACAGTCAATAATGATAGCAGTAAATAATATAATAGTATAATGAAAATAATAATATGATATAATAATGAAACTATAATCAGCCAATAAGTATAGTCTATATATATAAAAGAGTGATGGCATCACGGCAATTCACAAAACAACAAAAGTACAGGCCCCCCAACCTCAAAATTTGACAACACAACCCATCATCCACGCCTCAAGGTTGATACAACAAAAAGAAAAGAAAAATAAAGTCCTAATTAGAGGGAGAGCAATAATTTTTTTATCCAATTGCTGCCAGTTTAGAGGGCTAATCTCTGCCCACTTGGTTGCCTAGCAACCAAGGGACAGCCAGGTTTCAGTTAGGGGACAGGCAGATTTAGGCCTCACTTAGACTTCTTCCACAGATTATCTAATTTGCACTGGATTATATGGCAGTGCAGACTCAAGGCCCTTCCACACAGCTATATAACCCATTTATAATCTTATATTATCTGCTTTGCACTGGATTATCTTGACTCCGCACTACCATATAATCCAGTTCAGTGTGCATTTTATACAGCTGTGAAGAAGGGGCCTCATATAATCCAGTTCTAAGCAGATAATTTAAGATTATCAATATACAGTAGAGTCTCACTTATC
>NW_026943901.1:5000-7500 GCF_035594765.1 Anolis carolinensis
GTAGGCGTCGCCCGTCGACGCGCCGCTCTTCCCTTTCCGCCGAAGGACGGACGTGTCCCGATCCGGGGGGGCGCAAGGGGGGGACCGAGTCGCTTTCCTCGCGCCGGCCGAGTCCGTCGGGTCTTCTCCGGACGCGGAGCGCGGTGGTCGTGCTCGGTTGTTTCCCCTCCCTTACTCGCGAGGTGCAAAAAGTCACGTCGCTGAAAATCTCCGCGCGCGTACCGGCGAGGCGCGCACGCCATCCCCTCGGCGGTTTCTGCTCCCCGTCGGCCTCCACGAGTCTCCGCCGCCTCCCCGGAACTCCAAGGCGGGCGAACCCGAGCGGTTTGCTCCCGTCTGCGGAAAAGAACCGGCGAGAAGCGCCCCGCCAGGACGCCGCCGGTCCACCGCGGGCAGGGCCGCCCGAGCGGAGGGCGCCTCCCCGGCACTCTTGACTCGTGGAACCCGGGCGGGCGGGCGGGCGGGACGTGTAGGGCCCCGCGCCTTCCCCCGGGGAGCCTGCGGGAACCGCGTCTGGCCGATTCGGGAGCCGGCGCCCGTCACCGGGGCAGAGGCGGGGAGGCGTCCGCCCTCGCGGTACCCTTAACGGCCGCCGAAGGCGCACGGCTCCCCTCGGCCAATCTTCCTCCAGGCGCCGGGGAGCACGACGCAGCCGCGGACCGAGGCGTCCTCCCCTCGCCCGCCGGTTCCGTCGCGTCCGCGCCGGTCGCGGGGAGCGGCGGTGAAGCTCGGTCACGTCCCCTCCCTTACTCGCGAGGAGCGAAAAGTCCCGACGGCGGAAATCTCCGCGCGCGGGCCGCGACGGCACGTACGGTTCGCTTCCCGATTCCTCGTCCCCCGGTCGCCTCCTCGAGTCGACGCCGCCTCTCTGGAACTCCGAGGCGGGGAAGGCAGGCCGGTGGCTCCCCTCGTCGGAAAGGAACGGTCCCCCTCTCGTGCGGATCTCGCGCGGCGCGGGCCTCTCCCTCGGCGTATAGGGGCCTCGCGCCTTCCCCCTTCGAGAGCCCGCGGGAAGGACGGGGTCCTCTTCGCGCCGTGTCGGGAGCCGGAGCCCATCGCCGGGGCCGAGGCGGGAGGCCGTCCGCCCTCGCGGTACCGTAAACGGCCTCCGAGCGCGTCGCGGTCGCCTTCGCGGCTCCCGCGGAGCCCGGTTTCCGGCACAGGAAGTTCGCGAGAAGACGACGGGAATTCACAGGCGTCTGCAGGGGACCGACAAAATGAGAGCTCCGGGGACAACCCTAACGGCAAAAGACGCGCCGTCGTCGAAGCAGAACGATGAAGCCGAAAGGAAATGTATCTATCTTCTAATAATCATAAATTATTTATTGTAAATATTATTATTATTATTTCATATTATGAAATAAATAAGTCTACCTTCTAATCTAAATCTGAAACGCGTAGGTGTGTACGTGGCACGGCTATCTGCCCACACAGACAGCCTCCGGCCTCCGCAAACAGGCTATACTTCCCAGGGTTAAAAATCTAGCAAGTCACCCTTTTCCAGTGACCTGTTCGTTACGGCGAGCGCCACGCAAGGGCCGCCCAAACCCTTGCCGACGTCCTTCCCGAACGCTCTATATAGCCCGCCAGCCGAGGAACGCTTTCGTTTGGGGACCATTTCCTCCTAGATTTGGCTTTGGCTTCCACCACGGGCAGGCATCCCAGGGTTCTCCGTTGCCGTGTCGTTTGCATGGCCCCGCCCACTGCCCTTTTCCTTTCCAATCTCTCTGCTTAACAAACGGAGCACGACCGAGCTGCAACTGAACTTCCTGGAGGAGTTTAGGGATTGACTCCACAGGGTGGAAGTTGTAGTTCACCCCGCCGCATCAAGTCTCGGAGCGCTGTCGCTCCTACAGGGAGTTGTAGTTCACCTACACCCAGAACGCTACGAACCCAAACGAGGACGGGTCTGGGCCAAACTTACCGTGCGGACCAGATATTATGCCCAGATTTGACAACCGATGGGTTTGGAGGGGAACGGGACTGGAAGTTCAGGAGTAGTGTAGGTAGTACTCAGATTTATAGTTCTCACCTGCAATGAATTAGCGTCGCACTTGGCACACAGAGCCCCCCCCCCCCCCTAACCGATCTCTATATATCCCTCTCTCTATCTGAAAGGGTCATGAAATTTCGGCCTAGGACAAAACCACACATCCCAGAAACACTAAACTTGCCAGCACAACTCCTCATCCATGCCTCTACGTTCATACAACAAAAAGAAAAGAAAAATAAAGTCCTCGTTAGAGGGAGAGGAATCATTCTTTTTTATCCAATGGCTGCCAGTTCAAAGGCTAAGCTCCGCCCACTTGGTCTCCTAGCAACCCGCTCAGCCCAGGGGACAGGCAGAGTTAGGCTTCACTAAAGCCTCTTCCAGACTGCCTGTAAAATACAGATGGTCAGATTTTTAACTGGATTATATGGCAGTGTAGACTCAAGGCCCTTCCACACAGCTATATAACCCATTGATAGTCTTCTATTTATAGTCTGCTTTGAACTGGAT
>NW_026943901.1:20000-22500 GCF_035594765.1 Anolis carolinensis
CCGTAAACGGCCTCCGAGCGCGTCGCGGTCGCCTTCGCGGCTCCCGCGGAGCCCGGTTTCCGGCACAGGAAGTTCGCGAGAAGACGACGGGAATTCACAGGCGTCTGCAGGGGACCGACAAAATGAGAGCTCCGGGGACAACCCTAACGGCAAAAGACGCGCCGTCGTCGAAGCAGAACGATGAAGCCGAAAGGAAATGTATCTATCTTCTAATAATCATAAATTATTTATTGTAAATATTATTATTATTATTTCATATTATGAAATAAATAAGTCTACCTTCTAATCTAAATCTGAAACGCGTAGGTGTGTACGTGGCACGGCTATCTGCCCACACAGACAGCCTCCGGCCTCCGCAAACAGGCTATACTTCCCAGGGTTAAAAATCTAGCAAGTCACCCTTTTCCAGTGACCTGTTCGTTACGGCGAGCGCCACGCAAGGGCCGCCCAAACCCTTGCCGACGTCCTTCCCGAACGCTCTATATAGCCCGCCAGCCGAGGAACGCTTTCGTTTGGGGACCATTTCCTCCTAGATTTGGCTTTGGCTTCCACCACGGGCAGGCATCCCAGGGTTCTCCGTTGCCGTGTCGTTTGCATGGCCCCGCCCACTGCCCTTTTCCTTTCCAATCTCTCTGCTTAACAAACGGAGCACGACCGAGCTGCAACTGAACTTCCTGGAGGAGTTTAGGGATTGACTCCACAGGGTGGAAGTTGTAGTTCACCCCGCCGCATCAAGTCTCGGAGCGCTGTCGCTCCTACAGGGAGTTGTAGTTCACCTACACCCAGAACGCTACGAACCCAAACGAGGACGGGTCTGGGCCAAACTTACCGTGCGGACCAGATATTATGCCCAGATTTGACAACCGATGGGTTTGGAGGGGAACGGGACTGGAAGTTCAGGAGTAGTGTAGGTAGTACTCAGATTTATAGTTCTCACCTGCAATGAATTAGCGTCGCACTTGGCACACAGAGCCCCCCCCCCCCCCTAACCGATCTCTATATATCCCTCTCTCTATCTGAAAGGGTCATGAAATTTCGGCCTAGGACAAAACCACACATCCCAGAAACACTAAACTTGCCAGCACAACTCCTCATCCATGCCTCTACGTTCATACAACAAAAAGAAAAGAAAAATAAAGTCCTCGTTAGAGGGAGAGGAATCATTCTTTTTTATCCAATGGCTGCCAGTTCAAAGGCTAAGCTCCGCCCACTTGGTCTCCTAGCAACCCGCTCAGCCCAGGGGACAGGCAGAGTTAGGCTTCACTAAAGCCTCTTCCAGACTGCCTGTAAAATACAGATGGTCAGATTTTTAACTGGATTATATGGCAGTGTAGACTCAAGGCCCTTCCACACAGCTATATAACCCATTGATAGTCTTCTATTTATAGTCTGCTTTGAACTGGATGATCTTGACTCCACACCGCCGTATAATCCCCTTCAGTGTGCAGTCGGATACAACTGGACTTAACCTTTACCCTAACTACCACCAATTCCTCAACACTTTACTATTTCTCATACCACCGGACTTGGCCACAGCGACGCGTGGCCGGGCACTAGTTATAAAAAGAGCGACGGCATCGGGGCAGCGGACAAAAAACAACAAAACTACAGGACCCCCAACCTCGAAATTTGACAACCCAACCCATCGTCCACGGCTCTAGGTCGATACAACAAAAAGAAAAGAAAAACAAAGTCCTAATTAGAGGGAAAGGAATAATTGATTTTTATCCCATCGCTGCCAGTTAGAGGGCTAAGCAATATATAACATTGTGTGTGTGTGTGTGTGTGTGTGTGTGTGTGTGTGTGTGTGTGTGTGTATATATATTGTGTGTGTGTATGTATGTGTGTGTGTGTGTGTGTGTGTGTGTATGTATATATATATTGCATTGTACATGATTTTATTGTATTGTTTAATTGTTTTATGATATGTTGTTTTATATTTTGCTATCTTGTACTGTTCTGGGCATGGCCCCATGTAAGCCGCCCCGAGTCCCCGTTGGGGGAGATGGTGGCGGGGTATAAATAAAGTATTATTATTATTAGTTGTAGTTCACCTCCATCCAAAGACCACCCAACCCAGCCAATGACGACTCTAGGCTTGTCACGCAGACCGAATATCGCCTGCCGTGACTACCGACAGACAGGGAATCCGGACGTCGCGGTCGTTCACGCCCATCCGCAGAGTACTGCGCCGCACGATTCTGGGAATTGTAGTTCACCCGCTACAAACAGAATACGTAACATCGAAACACAAATAATACCGTTCTCAAACGACCCGGGCATCGCCGGGTCCCCAAGCCAGTCATAAATAAAAATCCAAAAATTAAATAAATAAAGGAAGGAAGGAAAGAAGGAAGGAAGGGCATTCGGACTATCGGAAACCTCTAAGCTTACCGTCAACGGGCAGAAGAGCAGCTGTTACAATGAAGATACTTCCCAAAACGTGATTTCTTTTTCAAACCGTTGCAGCGTTAAGAAGCGCACGAGTATTCGAAACCTG
>NW_026943901.1:32500-35000 GCF_035594765.1 Anolis carolinensis
AGCCCCTTCGCGAGACCTGGCTTGTCCGCAGCTGACGAAGGGAGTCCCCGCCGCCTCCGCCGGCAACCGCCGCGCCTGCCCCCTCCGGCGGGTCTGCGTCCGGAGGTGGAGCTCGGTAGGGCCGGGACGGAGGGCGGAAGGGCCGCCTCCTCGCCTGACCTGGGCTTGTCCGCATCCCGGTGGGTTTGGGTCGGGGGCCGAGGGCTCCGAGGGTCCGGGAGTGTGAGGCCGTCTTCGGGCTTCCGCCGCCGCGCCTGCCCCGTCCGGCGGGTCTGCGCCGGGCCGTGGAGCGCGGTAGGCGTCGCCCGTCGACGCGCCGCTCTTCCCTTTCCGCCGAAGGACGGACGTGTCCCGATCCGGGGGGGCGCAAGGGGGGGACCGAGTCGCTTTCCTCGCGCCGGCCGAGTCCGTCGGGTCTTCTCCGGACGCGGAGCGCGGTGGTCGTGCTCGGTTGTTTCCCCTCCCTTACTCGCGAGGTGCAAAAAGTCACGTCGCTGAAAATCTCCGCGCGCGTACCGGCGAGGCGCGCACGCCATCCCCTCGGCGGTTTCTGCTCCCCGTCGGCCTCCACGAGTCTCCGCCGGCTCCCCGGAACTCCAAGGCGGGCGAACCCGAGCGGTTTGCTCCCGTCTGCGGAAAAGAACCGGCGAGAAGCGCCCCGCCAGGACGCCGCCGGTCCACCGCGGGCAGGGCCGCCCGAGCGGAGGGCGCCTCCCCGGCACTCTTGACTCGTGGAACCCGGGCGGGCGGGCGGGCGGGACGTGTAGGGCCCCGCGCCTTCCCCCGGGGAGCCTGCGGGAACCGCGTCTGGCCGATTCGGGAGCCGGCGCCCGTCACCGGGGCAGAGGCGGGGAGGCGTCCGCCCTCGCGGTACCCTTAACGGCCGCCGAAGGCGCACGGCTCCCCTCGGCCAATCTTCCTCCAGGCGCCGGGGAGCACGACGCAGCCGCGGACCGAGGCGTCCTCCCCTCGCCCGCCGGTTCCGTCGCGTCCGCGCCGGTCGCGGGGAGCGGCGGTGAAGCTCGGTCACGTCCCCTCCCTTACTCGCGAGGAGCGAAAAGTCCCGACGGCGGAAATCTCCGCGCGCGGGCCGCGACGGCACGTACGGTTCGCTTCCCGATTCCTCGTCCCCCGGTCGCCTCCTCGAGTCGACGCCGCCTCTCTGGAACTCCGAGGCGGGGAAGGCAGGCCGGTGGCTCCCCTCGTCGGAAAGGAACGGTCCCCCTCTCGTGCGGATCTCGCGCGGCGCGGGCCTCTCCCTCGGCGTATAGGGGCCTCGCGCCTTCCCCCTTCGAGAGCCCGCGGGAAGGACGGGGTCCTCTTCGCGCCGTGTCGGGAGCCGGAGCCCATCGCCGGGGCCGAGGCGGGAGGCCGTCCGCCCTCGCGGTACCGTAAACGGCCTCCGAGCGCGTCGCGGTCGCCTTCGCGGCTCCCGCGGAGCCCGGTTTCCGGCACAGGAAGTTCGCGAGAAGACGACGGGAATTCACAGGCGTCTGCAGGGGACCGACAAAATGAGAGCTCCGGGGACAACCCTAACGGCAAAAGACGCGCCGTCGTCGAAGCAGAACGATGAAGCCGAAAGGAAATGTATCTATCTTCTAATAATCATAAATTATTTATTGTAAATATTATTATTATTATTTCATATTATGAAATAAATAAGTCTACCTTCTAATCTAAATCTGAAACGCGTAGGTGTGTACGTGGCACGGCTATC
Organism: Anolis carolinensis; assembly: GCF_035594765.1. Lineage (NCBI taxonomy): Eukaryota > Metazoa > Chordata > Lepidosauria > Squamata > Anolidae > Anolis > Anolis carolinensis. Next base: position 34,218 of record NW_026943901.1, read on the forward strand.
TGCCCACACAGACAGCCTCCGGCCTCCGCAAACAGGCTATACTTCCCAGGGTTAAAAATCTAGCAAGTCACCCTTTTCCAGTGACCTGTTCGTTACGGCGAGCGCCACGCAAGGGCCGCCCAAACCCTTGCCGACGTCCTTCCCGAACGCTCTATATAGCCCGCCAGCCGAGGAACGCTTTCGTTTGGGGACCATTTCCTCCTAGATTTGGCTTTGGCTTCCACCACGGGCAGGCATCCCAGGGTTCTCCGTTGCCGTGTCGTTTGCATGGCCCCGCCCACTGCCCTTTTCCTTTCCAATCTCTCTGCTTAACAAACGGAGCACGACCGAGCTGCAACTGAACTTCCTGGAGGAGTTTAGGGATTGACTCCACAGGGTGGAAGTTGTAGTTCACCCCGCCGCATCAAGTCTCGGAGCGCTGTCGCTCCTACAGGGAGTTGTAGTTCACCTACACCCAGAACGCTACGAACCCAAACGAGGACGGGTCTGGGCCAAACTTACCGTGCGGACCAGATATTATGCCCAGATTTGACAACCGATGGGTTTGGAGGGGAACGGGACTGGAAGTTCAGGAGTAGTGTAGGTAGTACTCAGATTTATAGTTCTCACCTGCAATGAATTAGCGTCGCACTTGGCACACAGAGCCCCCCCCCCCCCCCCCCTAACCGATCTCTATATATCCCTCTCTCTATCTGAAAGGGTCATGAAATTTCGGCCTAGGACAAAACCACACATCCCAGAAACACTAAACTTGCCAGCACAACTCCTCATCCATGCCTCTAC
>NW_026943901.1:47500-50000 GCF_035594765.1 Anolis carolinensis
GCTTCCCGATTCCTCGTCCCCCGGTCGCCTCCTCGAGTCGACGCCGCCTCTCTGGAACTCCGAGGCGGGGAAGGCAGGCCGGTGGCTCCCCTCGTCGGAAAGGAACGGTCCCCCTCTCGTGCGGATCTCGCGCGGCGCGGGCCTCTCCCTCGGCGTATAGGGGCCTCGCGCCTTCCCCCTTCGAGAGCCCGCGGGAAGGACGGGGTCCTCTTCGCGCCGTGTCGGGAGCCGGAGCCCATCGCCGGGGCCGAGGCGGGAGGCCGTCCGCCCTCGCGGTACCGTAAACGGCCTCCGAGCGCGTCGCGGTCGCCTTCGCGGCTCCCGCGGAGCCCGGTTTCCGGCACAGGAAGTTCGCGAGAAGACGACGGGAATTCACAGGCAAATTCGCAGGGGACCGACAAAATGAGAGCTCCGGGGACAACCCTAACGGCAAAAGACGCGCCGTCGTCGAAGCAGAACGATGAAGCCGAAAGGAAATGTATCTATCTTCTAATAATCATAAATTATTTATTGTAAATATTATTATTATTCTTTCATATTATGAAATAAATAAGTCTACCTTCTAATCTAAATCTGAAACGCGTAGGTGTGTACGTGGCACGGCTATCTGCCCACACAGACAGCCTCCGGCCTCCGCAAACAGGCTATACTTCCCAGGGTTAAAAATCTAGCAAGTCACCCTTTTCCAGTGACCTGTTCGTTACGGCGAGCGCCACGCAAGTGCCGCCCAAACCCTTGCCGACGTCCTTCCCGAACGCTCTATATAGCCCGCCAGCCGAGGAACGCTTTCGTTTGGGGACCATTTCCTCCTAGATTTGGCTTTGGCTTCCACCACGGGCAGGCATCCCAGGGTTCTCCGTTGCCGTGTCGTTTGCATGGCCCCGCCCACTGCCCTTTTCCTTTCCAATCTCTCTGCTTAACAAACGGAGCACGACCGAGCTGCAACTGAACTTCCTGGAGGAGTTTAGGGATTGACTCCACAGGGTGGAAGTTGTAGTTCACCCCGCCGCATCAAGTCTCGGAGCGCTGTCGCTCCTACAGGGAGTTGTAGTTCACCTACACCCAGAACGCTACGAACCCAAACGAGGACGGGTCTGGGCCAAACTTACCGTGCGGACCAGATATTATGCCCAGATTTGACAACCGATGGGTTTGGAGGGGAACGGGACTGGAAGTTCAGGAGTAGTGTAGGTAGTACTCAGATTTATAGTTCTCACCTGCAATGAATTAGCGTCGCACTTGGCACACAGAGCCCCCCCCCCCCCCCCCCTAACCGATCTCTATATATCCCTCTCTCTATCTGAAAGGGTCATGAAATTTCGGCCTAGGACAAAACCACACATCCCAGAAACACTAAACTTGCCAGCACAACTCCTCATCCATGCCTCTACGTTCATACAACAAAAAGAAAAGAAAAATAAAGTCCTCGTTAGAGGGAGAGGAATCATTCTTTTTTATCCAATGGCTGCCAGTTCAAAGGCTAAGCTCCGCCCACTTGGTCTCCTAGCAACCCGCTCAGCCCAGGGGACAGGCAGAGTTAGGCTTCACTAAAGCCTCTTCCAGACTGCCTGTAAAATACAGATGGTCAGATTTTTAACTGGATTATATGGCAGTGTAGACTCAAGGCCCTTCCACACAGCTATATAACCCATTGATAGTCTTCTATTTATAGTCTGCTTTGAACTGGATGATCTTGACTCCACACCGCCGTATAATCCCCTTCAGTGTGCAGTCGGATACAACTGGACTTAACCTTTACCCTAACTACCACCAATTCCTCAACACTTTACTATTTCTCATACCACCGGACTTGGCCACAGCGACGCGTGGCCGGGCACAGCTAGTCCATCTAGTTATAAAAAGAGCGACGGCATCGGGGCAGCGGACAAAAAACAACAAAACTACAGGACCCCCAACCTCGAAATTTGACAACCCAACCCATCGTCCACGGCTCTAGGTCGATACAACAAAAAGAAAAGAAAAACAAAGTCCTAATTAGAGGGAAAGGAATAATTGATTTTTATCCCATCGCTGCCAGTTAGAGGGCTAAGCAATATATAACATTGTGTGTGTGTGTGTGTGTGTGTGTGTATATATATTGTGTGTGTGTATGTATGTGTGTGTGTGTGTGTGTGTGTGTGTATGTATATATATATTGCATTGTACATGATTTTATTGTATTGTTTAATTGTTTTATGATATGTTGTTTTATATTTTGCTATCTTGTACTGTTCTGGGCATGGCCCCATGTAAGCCGCCCCGAGTCCCCGTTGGGGGAGATGGTGGCGGGGTATAAATAAAGTATTATTATTATTAGTTGTAGTTCACCTCCATCCAAAGACCACCCAACCCAGCCAATGACGACTCTAGGCTTGTCACGCAGACCGAATATCGCCTGCCGTGACTACCGACAGACAGGGAATCCGGACGTCGCGGTCGTTCACGCCCATCCGCAGAGTACTGCGCCGCACGATTCTGGGAATTGTAGTTCACCCGCTAC
>NW_026943901.1:60000-65000 GCF_035594765.1 Anolis carolinensis
CCTCGCGCCGGCCGAGTCCGTCGGGTCTTCGCCGGACGCGGAGCGCGGTGGTCGTGCTCGGGAAACTTCACCTTTTTTCCCTTACTCGCGAGGTGCAAAACGTCACGACGCTGAAAATCTCGGCGCGCGTACCTCGAGGGTGGGGGAAGGCTTCCTCTCCGGGTCCTCCTCCCCCGTACGGCGCCCGGAGTCCAGCACGCCTCTGCCTGGAACTCCGAAGCGGGGGAACCCGGGCGGGAAGCACCCCACGGCGGAGAAGAAGGGGCAAGGAGAAAAAAAAAGCCCCTTCGCGAGACCTGGCTTGTCCGCAGCTGACGAAGGGAGTCCCCGCCGCCTCCGCCGGCAACCGCCGCGCCTGCCCCCTCCGGCGGGTCTGCGTCCGGAGGTGGAGCTCGGTAGGGCCGGGACGGAGGGCGGAAGGGCCGCCTCCTCGCCTGACCTGGGCTTGTCCGCATCCCGGTGGGTTTGGGTCGGGGGCCGAGGGCTCCGAGGGTCCGGGAGTGTGAGGCCGTCTTCGGGCTTCCGCCGCCGCGCCTGCCCCGTCCGGCGGGTCTGCGCCGGGCCGTGGAGCGCGGTAGGCGTCGCCCGTCGACGCGCCGCTCTTCCCTTTCCGCCGAAGGACGGACGTGTCCCGATCCGGGGGGGCGCAAGGGGGGGACCGAGTCGCTTTCCTCGCGCCGGCCGAGTCCGTCGGGTCTTCTCCGGACGCGGAGCGCGGTGGTCGTGCTCGGTTGTTTCCCCTCCCTTACTCGCGAGGTGCAAAAAGTCACGTCGCTGAAAATCTCCGCGCGCGTACCGGCGAGGCGCGCACGCCATCCCCTCGGCGGTTTCTGCTCCCCGTCGGCCTCCACGAGTCTCCGCCGGCTCCCCGGAACTCCAAGGCGGGCGAACCCGAGCGGTTTGCTCCCGTCTGCGGAAAAGAACCGGCGAGAAGCGCCCCGCCAGGACGCCGCCGGTCCACCGCGGGCAGGGCCGCCCGAGCGGAGGGCGCCTCCCCGGCACTCTTGACTCGTGGAACCCGGGCGGGCGGGCGGGCGGGACGTGTAGGGCCCCGCGCCTTCCCCCGGGGAGCCTGCGGGAACCGCGTCTGGCCGATTCGGGAGCCGGCGCCCGTCACCGGGGCAGAGGCGGGGAGGCGTCCGCCCTCGCGGTACCCTTAACGGCCGCCGAAGGCGCACGGCTCCCCTCGGCCAATCTTCCTCCAGGCGCCGGGGAGCACGACGCAGCCGCGGACCGAGGCGTCCTCCCCTCGCCCGCCGGTTCCGTCGCGTCCGCGCCGGTCGCGGGGAGCGGCGGTGAAGCTCGGTCACGTCCCCTCCCTTACTCGCGAGGAGCGAAAAGTCCCGACGGCGGAAATCTCCGCGCGCGGGCCGCGACGGCACGTACGGTTCGCTTCCCGATTCCTCGTCCCCCGGTCGCCTCCTCGAGTCGACGCCGCCTCTCTGGAACTCCGAGGCGGGGAAGGCAGGCCGGTGGCTCCCCTCGTCGGAAAGGAACGGTCCCCCTCTCGTGCGGATCTCGCGCGGCGCGGGCCTCTCCCTCGGCGTATAGGGGCCTCGCGCCTTCCCCCTTCGAGAGCCCGCGGGAAGGACGGGGTCCTCTTCGCGCCGTGTCGGGAGCCGGAGCCCATCGCCGGGGCCGAGGCGGGAGGCCGTCCGCCCTCGCGGTACCGTAAACGGCCTCCGAGCGCGTCGCGGTCGCCTTCGCGGCTCCCGCGGAGCCCGGTTTCCGGCACAGGAAGTTCGCGAGAAGACGACGGGAATTCACAGGCAAATTCGCAGGGGACCGACAAAATGAGAGCTCCGGGGACAACCCTAACGGCAAAAGACGCGCCGTCGTCGAAGCAGAACGATGAAGCCGAAAGGAAATGTATCTATCTTCTAATAATCATAAATTATTTATTGTAAATATTATTATTATTCTTTCATATTATGAAATAAATAAGTCTACCTTCTAATCTAAATCTGAAACGCGTAGGTGTGTACGTGGCACGGCTATCTGCCCACACAGACAGCCTCCGGCCTCCGCAAACAGGCTATACTTCCCAGGGTTAAAAATCTAGCAAGTCACCCTTTTCCAGTGACCTGTTCGTTACGGCGAGCGCCACGCAAGTGCCGCCCAAACCCTTGCCGACGTCCTTCCCGAACGCTCTATATAGCCCGCCAGCCGAGGAACGCTTTCGTTTGGGGACCATTTCCTCCTAGATTTGGCTTTGGCTTCCACCACGGGCAGGCATCCCAGGGTTCTCCGTTGCCGTGTCGTTTGCATGGCCCCGCCCACTGCCCTTTTCCTTTCCAATCTCTCTGCTTAACAAACGGAGCACGACCGAGCTGCAACTGAACTTCCTGGAGGAGTTTAGGGATTGACTCCACAGGGTGGAAGTTGTAGTTCACCCCGCCGCATCAAGTCTCGGAGCGCTGTCGCTCCTACAGGGAGTTGTAGTTCACCTACACCCAGAACGCTACGAACCCAAACGAGGACGGGTCTGGGCCAAACTTACCGTGCGGACCAGATATTATGCCCAGATTTGACAACCGATGGGTTTGGAGGGGAACGGGACTGGAAGTTCAGGAGTAGTGTAGGTAGTACTCAGATTTATAGTTCTCACCTGCAATGAATTAGCGTCGCACTTGGCACACAGAGCCCCCCCCCCCCCCCCCTAACCGATCTCTATATATCCCTCTCTCTATCTGAAAGGGTCATGAAATTTCGGCCTAGGACAAAACCACACATCCCAGAAACACTAAACTTGCCAGCACAACTCCTCATCCATGCCTCTACGTTCATACAACAAAAAGAAAAGAAAAATAAAGTCCTCGTTAGAGGGAGAGGAATCATTCTTTTTTATCCAATGGCTGCCAGTTCAAAGGCTAAGCTCCGCCCACTTGGTCTCCTAGCAACCCGCTCAGCCCAGGGGACAGGCAGAGTTAGGCTTCACTAAAGCCTCTTCCAGACTGCCTGTAAAATACAGATGGTCAGATTTTTAACTGGATTATATGGCAGTGTAGACTCAAGGCCCTTCCACACAGCTATATAACCCATTGATAGTCTTCTATTTATAGTCTGCTTTGAACTGGATGATCTTGACTCCACACCGCCGTATAATCCCCTTCAGTGTGCAGTCGGATACAACTGGACTTAACCTTTACCCTAACTACCACCAATTCCTCAACACTTTACTATTTCTCATACCACCGGACTTGGCCACAGCGACGCGTGGCCGGGCACAGCTAGTCCATCTAGTTATAAAAAGAGCGACGGCATCGGGGCAGCGGACAAAAAACAACAAAACTACAGGACCCCCAACCTCGAAATTTGACAACCCAACCCATCGTCCACGGCTCTAGGTCGATACAACAAAAAGAAAAGAAAAACAAAGTCCTAATTAGAGGGAAAGGAATAATTGATTTTTATCCCATCGCTGCCAGTTAGAGGGCTAAGCAATATATAACATTGTGTGTGTGTGTGTGTGTGTGTGTGTGTGTATATATATTGTGTGTGTGTATGTATGTGTGTGTGTGTGTGTGTGTGTGTGTATGTATATATATATTGCATTGTACATGATTTTATTGTATTGTTTAATTGTTTTATGATATGTTGTTTTATATTTTGCTATCTTGTACTGTTCTGGGCATGGCCCCATGTAAGCCGCCCCGAGTCCCCGTTGGGGGAGATGGTGGCGGGGTATAAATAAAGTATTATTATTATTAGTTGTAGTTCACCTCCATCCAAAGACCACCCAACCCAGCCAATGACGACTCTAGGCTTGTCACGCAGACCGAATATCGCCTGCCGTGACTACCGACAGACAGGGAATCCGGACGTCGCGGTCGTTCACGCCCATCCGCAGAGTACTGCGCCGCACGATTCTGGGAATTGTAGTTCACCCGCTACAAACAGAATACGTAACATCGAAACACAAATAATACCGTTCTCAAACGACCCGGGCATCGCCGGGTCCCCAAGCCAGTCATAAATAAAAATCCAAAAATTAAATAAATAAAGGAAGGAAGGAAAGAAGGAAGGAAGGGCATTCGGACTATCGGAAACCTCTAAGCTTACCGTCAACGGGCAGAAGAGCAGCTGTTACAATGAAGATACTTCCCAAAACGTGATTTCTTTTTCAAACCGTTGCAGCGTTAAGAAGCGCACGAGTATTCGAAACCTGGGACGGAAAACTCGCATTCCTGTAGTCGGTGTTTTCAAGATAGGATCGTGGTTTTTGGGTGCTAAATTCACAAATACAGTCACGAGTACGGAGCATGACTGCGTATCGAACTCCTGTTTCTGTCAAATCTGTTGCATGGCGCGATGTTTTGGTGCTTCATTTGTAAAATCGTAACCTAATTTGATGTCGAATAGGCTTCCCCTTCATCTCTCCTTATTGTCCGACACATTCCGCCGGCCCGTTTGCGACTCTACCGTAGTCACGCCTGCCGCCGGAAACGAAAGCGAAACGAGGAAAGGTAAAAAAAAAAAAAAAAAAAAGGCAAAGGTTGTACCTTTGACGTGAAGTCCGGTCGCGTCCGACTCCGGGCGTCGGTGCTCGTCTCCGTTTCTAAGCCGAAGAGCCGGCGTTGTCCGTAGACGCCTCCGAGGTCGTGTGGCCGGCACGGCCGCGTGGAGCGCCTTTACCTTCCCCTGCCGGAGCGGTACCTATCGATCTACCGGCATCGTCACGTCTTCGAACTGCTAGGTCGGCAGAAGCTGGAGCTAACGGCGGGCGCTCACTCCGCTCCCGGGATTTGAACCCGCGACCTTTCGCTCTGCAGGTTCAGCACCTCAGTGCTTTAACACGCTTCGCCACCGGGGCTCCTGTTACAAGGGAAAGGTATCTTTAAAAAACAAACAAACAAACAAACAAACAAACAAACAAACAAACGAACAAACAAACAGACCAAAAAACAAAAACAAAAACAAAAAAAAATACCCCGAACAAAACAAAGCAAAAAAGACGGGAGACGCGGGAACCGGCCCGTCCGCCGTTGGGCCGCCGTCTC
>NW_026943902.1:0-67318 GCF_035594765.1 Anolis carolinensis
CAAAGCTAGTAATATATATTAATAGAATTTTAGATATATACAGTATTACATATTCCAGAAACTTGGTTACTTATTGGGATCTGATGAAAGAAACACAATCTACCTGTTTTGAAAAAGTTGTACCAGCACTCAATTCAGCCCCAGTATTTTGAAACCTTGAAACCGTCTGTCTATGCATATACACTTGAGAGCAGACATACTGTAATTCTATAGGACTTATTGCGAAGTAAACACACATAAGACTGCACCACAGATGTCTATCTATGGATAGACAGAAATCCATAGTGTTTTTTTTATTGTGCCAGAAGCTAACATACTACAAGTTGCTTCTGGTGTGAGAGAATCGGCTGCCTGCAAGGGCATTGCCCAGGGGACGCCTGGATGTGATACCATTCTGCTGGGAGGCTTCTCTTATGTCCCTGCATGCTAGGGCTGACAGATAGAAACTAACCCTTTAGGTCAGCAGTTCAGCCAGCACAAGGATTTAACCCATTGCGCCACTGCGGCTCCATAGGAGTGGTGATGCAAGCCAATTTTCCTTAAATAACTTCAAAACCAGACCACCCACCACATACATTTGTTTACTGTTAGGACCTACATCAAAGGTCTTTTTGTAGATCCCTTTGCTGCATTTGGATAGGTATGCCATGACTGATGACAGGGTTTTAGCCACTGTGGCCCCTTGTCTCTGGAACATTAGCCAGTTGATTTCCCCCCCTGCTATTTACCTAGGCTTCAGATGAGGAGCTCTGGTGTCCCTCCACATGTTTTGGCCCATTTCCTAAACCAGTCCTGGACAATACAGTCAACACTGAGCAATTAAGGGAGCCACAACAGCCAGTGTACTTTAGTGATTTGTGCACTGGACAACAACTCTAGAGTTGTTCCTGCTGAACAGCAGATTCAGTTCCTGCTGATCCATGGAAGCCCACTGGGTGACATTAGGTGAGTCACACTTTCTCAGCCTCAGTGATACATTGGCCTTAGGGTTTGCCATAAGTTGGAAATGGCTTGGAGACAACGCAACAAACAGGGCCACAGTTGCTCACTATAAAGAATGCTTTTAGTACATATGATTATTGTACTTACAATATGAATTTGCATTTTATTGTTGCTAGCCTTTCCATTACTGATTGAATTTAAATGCTATCCTTAAAATTTCTGTAAATGGCTTTGGGATTCTGTTTATACCTGAAAAAGGGTATACAGAAGTGTTAAGCAAGCATGTCTGAAATAAATCACAGATATATTGTACAAGACTCTGTTTTTCAATTTGCCAGGGAAGACTCAGAAGATGGTATTCACTCTTCTGGCAACATAAGATATGTTTGCACCTGGAACTTTTTCGTATGCAAAGTGGGTGCTGTGCCAGGGAGCTACAGTACATTGGGAAATGTGGGTGACAATACTGTAGTCATCTTTGTAGACTTATGGAAGATCTACACCACAGAATGAATGGTCTGGTACTACAGTACTTTAACTGCCATAGCTCAATGTTATGGGAAGTGTAGTTTGGGCAACAAAAGGAACCAGCATTCTTTGCAGAGAAAGCTACTTTGTAAAATCACAACTCCCATGATTCTATACCATTGAGCCATGGTAGTTAAAACGGTGTCAAACTGTATTACTTCTACAGTGTAGAAGATGCACTCTAAGTCACAAATAATCCTTAATTGTTTCTGATGCTTCCTCACTGTAAACGAAATAAAGGTATGTTGTCAAAGGCTTTCATGGCCAGAATAACTGGGTTGCTGTGTGTTTTCCTGGCTGTATGGCCATGTTCCAGAAGCATTCTCTCCTGACGTTTCACCCACATAAATGTCAGGCATTCTCAGAGGCTGTGAGGTCTGTTGGAAACTAGGCAAGTGGGGTTTATATAGCTGTGGAATGTCCAGGGTGGCAGAAAAAACTCTTGTCTGTCTGAGGCAGGTGTGAATGTTGCTATTGATCACCTTGATTAGCATTGAGTAGCCTTGCAGCTTCAAAGCCTGGCTGTGTCCTGCCAGGGTAAATCCTTTGTTGAGAGGTGTTAGCTGGCCCTGATTGATTCATGTCTGGAATTTCTCTGTTTTCAGAGTGTTGTTCCTTATGTACTGGCCTGATTTTATTTTTAAAAATACTGGTAGTCAGATTTTGTTCAATTTCATGGTTTCCTCCTTTCTGTCGAAACTGTCTACATGCTGTTGTTGAAGGCTTTAATGGCTGGAATCACTGGGTTGCTGTGAGTTTTCCGGGCTGTATGGCCATCTTCCAGAAGCATTCTCTCCTGACGTTTCACCCACATCTATGGCAAGCATCCTCAGAGGTTGTGAGGTCTGTTAGAAACTAGGCAAGTGGGTTTATATAATAATATCCAGGGTGGGAGAAAACTCTTGTCTGCCTGTGGCAAGTGTGAATGTTGCAATTGGCCACCTTGATTAGTTTGTGATTCCTTTATTTTATCACTTTTAAACTTATTTATCATGCAATTCTTTTGACACAAAATAAATAAATAAACCTTGATTAGCACTGAATAGCCTGGCAGCTTCATGCCTGGCTGTTTCCTGCATATGGGAATCCTTTGTTGGGAGGTATTAGCTAGCCCTGAATGTTTCTGAGTCTGGAATTCCCCACAGAAATGCTGGACCACTCTTAACAACCACAGTGTCAGTCTACACAGAGAAGCGATTGATATCCACAAGCATTTGGACAATTTCAGCAGAAAGGAGGAAAACATGAAACATGAAAACATTTCCTCCTGACCTCACAACTTCTGAGGATAGAATCACTATGCACAAACCTCTTTATTCCCCCACCCAGAACATTCTACATATATATAAACCTACTTGCCTAGTTTCCAGCAGACCTCACAAACTCTGAGGATGTCTGCCAGAAATGCAGGCGAAACGTCAGGAGAGAATGCTTCAAGAACATAGTCATACAGACAGGAAAAAACACAGCAACTCAGTATCCACATGCTTGTGTGATAATAAAATATAGAAATGTGTGCGCAAGCATGGAAACAATTTCCTCGCCTCATGTACTTCCAACTCTTCTTGAAGGCTACTTCCAACGAGTTGGGACTCTCGGCAAGCAGGACCCTCTCCGAATAATTTCAGAACGCCAGACCACGTTTTTCCACCGCCCAGGCTGCCTGGCTGCCTCTGGCGCAGTGTACTCTACCTTGCTTCCTACCCCCCCCCCCCCCGCCCCTCTCCCTGGCTGGTCCCGGCTCTGCTCGTGATTGGCGAACCGGGAGCAGCTCCAAAGGCGTGCAGCGCTCTCGTTGGCCGAGCCTGCCGCCCGTCTAACGGAGGGTGAAGGGGGAGGATCTGCGTGAGCATAGGCTGCAGGGCGGCCGCTGCCTGTGCCTGTCGGTGTCGGGGGCTGGTGCGCGAGGGGAGGAGGAGAGGGGCCGCGCACGCGCTCGGGTTTGGAGGAGGAGGAGGGGGGCTGCGTGCGCGCGCTGACTGGCTGGCTGGCAGGCAGGCTCTCGTGCCCTGTCTCGGCCAAGATGGCGGCAGGGGCGGCAGCAGCGGCGGCAGTGGCCCAGCTGGAAGGCCGCGAGTTCGAATACCTCATGAAGAAGCGCTCGGTGACCATCGGCCGTAACTCCTGGCAGGGCTCGGTGGACGTGAGCATGGGCCACTCCAGCTTCATCTCCCGGCGGCACCTCGAGATCTTCACCGCCCGCCCAGGCCCCGGCCGTTTCCAATAACAGCAAACGGGCGAGGGTGTGTAGCGCGGGAAGCGGGGCCAACCCTGGCCCCGCCTCCCACGGCGTCGACAGCGCCCCCTAGCGGCTGCGCCCGAGGCCACGGCTTTACGGGCCTCATAGGTCAAACCGGCCCTGGAATTCATTGAGATTCTATCAAATATTCATTAAAACTTATAGCAAAATATGCTGCAGATGTCCTGCAAAAACAAAGTTTTTGCAGTTTAATAAATTTTTCCATGTTTGTATGACAGAACCAATTGGGAAATGACATTTATAACCCAGGAACAAACATTGACTTACCTAGTGGTGTTGACGGCTTTCATGGCCAGGATCAGAGGGCTGTTGTGTGTTTTCTGGGCAGTAAGGCCATGTTCCAGAAGTATTCTCCTGACATTTTGCCCACATCTATGGCAGGCATCCTCAGAGGTGTTGAGGGTGAGATCCACTCCCTTGTTCAAGGAGCTCCATTGGCTGCCGTTTATTTTCCGGTCCCAATTCAAGGTGCAGACCATCACCTATAAAGCCCTAAACCAGGGGTCCCCAAACTTTTTAAACAGGGGGCCAGTTCACAATCCTTCGGATCGTTGGAGGGCTGGACTATGGTTGGCCACCGAGCAATAATAATAATAACAACAACAACAATAATAAAAAGAGGGTTGGCAGAGACCCTTTGGGCCATTGAGTCCAACCCCCTTCTGCCTCTGTGCACCAAAAGCACAAGCAAAGCATCCCTGACAGATGGTCACCCAGCCTCAATGTTAATAATAATAATAATAATAATAATGCAGGGTTTTGGAACACAATACTCCTGACCTCACAGTCGTGTTAAAAAACAAAGTATAGATTGTCGATGTTGCAATCCCAGGTGACAGCAGGATTAAGGAGAAACAACTGGAAAAGCTGACATGATATGAGGATTTAAAGATCGAATTACAAAGACTCTGGCACAAGCCAGTCAAGGTGGTCCCAGTGGTGATCGGCACACTGGGTGCAGTGCCTAAATGCCTTGGCCTGCACTTAAACACAATCGGCGCTGACAAAATTACCATCTGCCAGCTGCAGAAGGACACCTTACTGGGATCTGCGCGCATTATTCGCCGATACATCACACAGTCCTAGACACTTGGGAAGTGTCCGCCGTGTGATCCAATTCAACAGCCAGCAGAGTGTCTGCTGTGGACTCATCTTGTTGTGTTTCTAATAATAATAATAATAATAATAGGTTGTAAGAGAAGAAGAGACCTCTTGGGTCATTTAGCCCAACCCCCTTCTGCCCTTGTGCCGTAGGGGCCGGATAAATGGCTTCGATGGGCCGCATCCGGCCCCCGGGCCTTAGTTTGGGGACCCCTGCCCTAAACGGTTTGGGACCCACCTACCTTCGTGACCATATCTCCTATCATAAACCTGCCCGATCCCTTCGATCGTCAGGGGGAGGCTCTCCTGTCACCACTGCCAATATCTCAGGCCTGCCTTGTGGGAACAAGGGAGAGGGCCTTCTCTGCTGGATAAAGGTGAACTACAACTCCCAGATTCCCAGGTCAATCACCCCCCCCCCTGCTGTGGCCCCCCGATTGTGTAACTCATTGCCCGGTGAGATTAGGCAAGCCCCCACACTAGCAGCCTCTAAGAAAGACCTGAAAACATGGCTCTTCCGTTGTGCCTTTGGAGAGTAATCACTACATACATCCCTTTTGCTGCTCTCCTTCAATATTTGTCCTCCATATCGCACCGCCACTTTATGACTCTGTCCTCTGTGGTTTTTACTCCTACTTCCTTTCTCACCTCGAGTTTTAATCTAGTGTTCATGTGGCCCGCCCATGGTTTTATTGTTCTTTTGATCTTGTTTAATGTAGTGTATATTTTCTTTTATTGTGTTATAATTTTTCCTTTTTCTGGGGCATTTGTCTTTTTGGCTGTATTGCTGACTGGTCTTCTAGGGCTTGTTTCTTAACATGGAGACACTGTAAAATCATTCTTTTTCTGGACTTAGTTGGAGGAGCAAAACTGGTCTGCAAGAGTTTTGTCCCTTATCTTGGGGACATGAGAGAAGCCTCCCAGCAGGGTGGTAACACATCTGGGCATCCCCTGGTCATTGTCTCTGTAGACGGCCAATTCTCTCACACCAGAAGCGACTTGACTCAATTCGCTTCTGACATGATAAAAAAATCCCTTATCTTCTGGGAACACAGTTATCACAAGTAAAAGCAATTGCTACTTTGTATAGAATTTCATCATGACTGCTAGCTCCCTGGATCTTCTAAGCAATAAAATAAAGAATGCAGAGGATGTTTTTATATTAAATATTCTAAGTCGATCAAACACTGTATTTAATTGGTGTCATTTTCTTTATGTACCCAATATCCAAAGTTGAAATTGCACCGTCACTTAGATTTTAGGCCCATACATCTTGGTGACAAAGTACATGTTTCTCATTTAGAAGTCTCAGATTCCATACACATAAAAATAATCATGATAGTGTGCTAGACTCTTCATGAAAGTTTAGCTGGACTCTTCAAACAAGATTTCTTTAAAAAGTAGATTTGTGAATGGAAAATCTAGCTGATGAAGATTTGAAATTGTAATAATTTTAGTCTTAACACAGTATGTAGCCAAGAGGTTTCAGGCATTCAAATTAAGATCCACCAGATATTGTGATTGTTTATCTTTGTCATTCCAAAAGTTCTATGCAACCTAAAACAATTAAAATCCTCCCTTTCTGAAACTATATTCCTATTTCTGTGCTTAGCAAAACATACATAATCCTTGTTGCTGGAATACAGAAATAGAAAGAACCCCGACAGTTTTGATATTCAGTAATATGGCCTTTATGACATCAGTAGAAGCTAAACTGAACAAGATTCAAATGCAAAAGAAAATGGCTGTCTGAATCAAATTAAGCTCTGTCCTCTCTAAGAGCCCTAATCCCTCTTTTTGGACCTGATTCTCAGACTGCGGATCCCCAAATTTTATAATGGCCCCATATGTTCCTGGGAGCAGTTCCTTCAGAACAACACTTTCTGACACCTAAAACCTAGTAGAAATTGGGAGATTTAAAAATAATTTCACTTCATTTCAAGGTTGCATTTTCAGCCCACGCAGGCCAAATGTAACCATGTTCACTGTTGCCCACCCTGAATTCAAAATGCACTATGAATTACTGTTTTGGAAAAGCTACTTCTTGTTACTGTCAATCCTAGTATTTTTCCTTCCGATGGCAGGGCTTCCACAATGGTTTTCTTATTTCAAGCAACCTTTATAGCAAAACCATCAGAAGGCTTTCTGAGGTTCGCCACTTAGTGCTTACCTCTGGGAAAAAGATATCTAGTGTTGCTACTAGCTTCTTTGTTTTATTGCTTGCCAAAGAAGCAAAATTGGGGGGAGTCAGTTCTTAGCTGCCAGCTCAGTAAGATAACAAGTACAGTAGAGTCTCACTTATCCAACATAAATGGGCCAGGAGAACATTGGATAAGCAAAAATGTTGGATAATAAGGAGGGATTAAGGAAAAGCCTATTAAACGTCAAATTACTTTATGATTTTACAAATTAAGCACCAAAATATCATGTTTTACAACAAGTCTGCCACTTGTTTGGGAGTGTGGCTGCACTTGTGTTGTTGTTGGGCATGTTGACACGCTGTGCGTAGCTGTATAGAGAAACAGCTGTGGATCCGGGTGGGAGGCAGACTTCATTAGATAATACAGAACGTTGGATAAGCGAGACTCTACTGTAGCAATTCCCCTCCATTGTGTTTCCAGGAGCATCCCAAGTCCTAGACTCCTGAAAACAGAATGATGTGCTGCTTTTTGCAATCAGAGAGATATACTATTCCCTGAAAAAAGATGTGGAGTTTTGTGTGCGGACTTTTGAAAGGAACTGGTGGTTTACAGACCAGGAGTTCCCCATGAGTCCAAGAAAAATGTAAAACAGCAACCTATTCATAGGAAAGAACCTGAACAAAACTTTTAAAATTAAATGATAACTCCACGTTTTAGAAACCTGTTACAAGTATCCATTTGCTTTAAAAGCAGAAGTAGGACCCTGAGGCACCAAGTGGACTGTAACCTCTAATATTGTCACCAATGGTTGGGGATGATGAGAAGAAGTGAAAAATGCCAGGATGGACATAGGCCATATGACTCTCCAGACTATCTGAAAGACCCTGTCTCCTTATCTATACCTGCCAGGACACTTAGGATCTTCAGGTGAAGACTTTCTCTCTTCCCCACTACCTTTACAGGCTTGCTTGGAGAGAACATAGCAAAGAGATAGACGTCTCAGCAGCTTCTCTCACCCTCAAGAATGCCCTTCAATAGAATGCGAGGCCCTTCTTTCTTTGCATTTTGTAGACAAAGACATTTTTATTTAAATAAGCGTTCAATGTATAAAGCAAGGAGCATTTTTATTGAGTACATTTTGCTTCTCTTTTTAACATTATATATTTTCAATTTATTCTGAAATTATTCTAAAAATCATGTTTGGAAGCCACTTTGAGTCCCGGTCTTGGGGAAAAAGCGACATACTAAGCACAAGATCTCCTTATGCATACACTCCAAAAGCAACACTGTTACATAAATGTTTGTTTTATTTTCCCATTTATAGAATGAGTCTGCAAATCTTGAAGGGAGAAAATATTAGTGATGACATAGGTGCTGAAAACTGTGCCATACTCGTCACATCTCCAGAGCTCACAGGCAGGCCTTCCATTCTTCGTCCATCACAGAAAGAAAATGTTCCACCAAAAAAAATAAAGAAGTTTATGAAGGTATGATAATATTTAATATCACTCTTTTCTAGACCAACAGTTTTAGTATCTGTAAGTATTTAGTATCAAAATATTTAACAATGTTTCAGTGGTGGGGATGAGAGGAGGCTTCTAGAATCATAGAATCATAGAATAGTAGAGTTGGAAGAGACCACATGGGCCATCTAGTCCAACCCCCTGCTAAGAAGCAGGAAATCGCATTCAAAGCACCCCCGACAGATGGCCATCCAGCCTCTGCTTAAAAGCCTCCAAGGAAGGAGCCTCCACCACGGCCCCGGGGAGAGAGTTCCACTGTCGAACAGCTCTCACAGTGAGGAAGTTCTTCCTGATGTTCAGGTGGAAAGGAGATTCTTCCTGATGTTCAGGTGGAAAGGAGATATGTGACAGCTAAAATACAGAATACCCTGGAAGGTATCTAACTCCTATGTCTTTAATGTTCTGACAGGCGCTTATACCGTGTGTCTTTTCTTTACATCAGTGATTTATTAGTTTTAATTTTGATTCTTCCCGCTTCTTGTTAACAGCTGTCAAGTTGAATTCAACTTATGGCAAACCCATCAATGAGAGACTTTCTAGTATTCTATCAGCAGCAGTCCTGCCTCATATTTTGCAGCATCTGTGGTTGACTGTATCTATCTGTAATGCTGTATCTGTATCTCACCCTTCCTACTACCTTATCAGGCATTATTGTCTTTTCCATTGAGTCATTTTTATTATATGGCCAAAGTAAAGCAGTATTCTAGGGAAAGTTAAGGCATGATTTGCTCCAGTACCCACTGAGTGGTCTTTTCAGTAGTCCACATTATCTGTAGAATTCTTCTCCAGCCCCACGTTTCAAACATGGGGCTTCATTGTCCAGCTTTCACAGCCATTTATAGAAATTAGAAATTCAATGACATTGTTTGCTTATAAATTACACATCAAGGAAACCAAATCTTGTGACACATGGAATTTTGAATGGTTTTAATGGTATAATGTTTTAATTTATGAATTTGTCAAATTTTTGGCTTATGTAGTGTGTATTTCTGTTTAGTTTGCCTATATGATGTTTTTGTTTTGTTGTATTTTTATGTTATGTAATTTAATCATTGTACACCACTTGGAATCCCACCCATGAGAGAAAAGTGGGATAAAATAAATGAATAATAATAATAATCCTTTCATGGGGATGGGAATATATACCGAGTGTTTCCAATTTATGGGATTTTTTTGTTTTCTGTATTGACAGATTTTAGTTAGAATTAGAACAGATTCAGCATTTGTAGTCTGAAGCAGCTCTATTGGTAAGCGATCTGCTTCTGGTGATTTATTTCTTCTAAGTGGTCTGAATGCAGCTTCCACATCACTTTCTGATGTATGTTCATCTTTATAAGGTTTTTCCTGAAACAAAGTGGTCTCTTTCATAGAATTCTTCAATGTATTGTTTCCATCATATTTTTATTTTTATTTATCAACATAATGTGTTCTTCTGCTAGTTGTAGAGCATTTCCACTCATGATTTAAAATTCCATTTGTTTTTTTGTTTTTTAGATCTTTGAGAATAAGTCTTCCTTTTTGTCATCACTTTTATTTCTTTGCATTAATTAGTTCTCATTCAGGCAGAGAAATAATTGAATTCGTGCTTCTTGTCTGTCTTTAACTGCTTAAAGAATTTCATCACTCATCCATTGAGGCTTTTCTTTCTTTTGGGCTACAGATAGTGTCTTTTTGCATTCCTCCCTGACAGTGTTTCTGACTTCAGTTCAGAATTCTAGTTCCCGTTCACTTAGTTTTTATAATAACAAATCCATTTTTCACATCTTGAAATTCTACAGGGATATTCTTCAGGTTGTATTTCAGCACAATTTCCTCCTGGCCTTGACTTCACATAGAGAATAGAACTTCTCAATCTTCTGTTTCTAATTACGAAGTCTATTTGATTTTTATATTGGCCATGAGATGATGTCTAGGCATACAGCTGTTGTTTGGGTTGCTTGAAGAATGTGTTTGCAAAGAACACACTATTGGCTTCACAAAATTCAATCAGTCATTCTCCTGTTTCATTTCTTAATTCTAGACCGACATTTTCTGTAATCTTTCATTCTGCTCTATTTCCTATTTTTGCATTCTAATCATCACTGATTAACATCTTCTTTTATGTATAT
Organism: Anolis carolinensis; assembly: GCF_035594765.1. Taxonomy (NCBI): domain Eukaryota; kingdom Metazoa; phylum Chordata; class Lepidosauria; order Squamata; family Anolidae; genus Anolis; species Anolis carolinensis. The sequence continues at coordinate 10,604 of NW_026943902.1, forward strand.
TCAGTTTCCCACCTTACTCCAGCATAAAATCTTTCAGATTCTTCTTTTGCCACTGTGTTTAGATCATAAAGTTGAATTATAGTTATCTCGATGTGTTTTCCCTAAAGTCATTAATATGATTAAGTCAAACTGCATTACATCCTTGAACTACATTGGCTTCATCTTTCTATGAATGTCACCACATTTTGTCTTAGATTTTCTTTTCCTGAGTAAAACACTGTATAATTATTCAATTCTTCAATTATGTAGGTTTTATTTCTGCTTTTAATTATTAATATATATTGATGTTTGTTTGTTTTTCATACATTGCTTCAAGTGACTCCTTTTTAAGCTGTAGAAAGCAGGGCATAAGTACCCAATCAATGTCTAGGTATGTGTTGTGTGTATGCATTTTGGCTCTGCAGATCTCTGATAAATTTTCTCTCCTAAGGTAACTTTTCAAACTCCTATCCGGGATCCTCAGACTCGCAAATTCCTGAGTCCAGATGTAAGGAAGAAACCTGAAACTTCTCCATTAGTAGATGACTGCATTCCAAAAGATCTTCTCTTGCCTCCAGTCAGTGTTGAGTGAGTAAAACTGTGATTTTATGTAGGTAGATTCAAAATAGATTGTAATATAGTCAATGATATCCCAGGAAGTGTTGGGCTGTCATACAGCTGTCTTCAGGTTGTTGGAAGAGAATATGGGTTTTAGGAAGCTGTTTTTTTCTGGACTTCAAGCATATGAGTAGAAGCAGTGATATTTGCCAAAAAATTCTTTTCACTGAGAATGATTGCGAAACTGTAACTACTCCTGATTTAAAACGCAGTAAGGACAATTGCATTCATGTAACAAGAACGTAGTCATCCACATGTTTTTGCCAGCTTGGAGACAAACAGGCATTGTTGTGTTAATATCACAGCTACTTTGATTTTAATGGAAAGAACTAAATTTTGCAGTTGCAGTTGACAGTTGTTTTCCAGATGCAATTACAAGGTGATTGACTCCACTCTAGAGAGCTGAGTGTCCAGAGGAGGGCAACTAAAATGATCAAAGGTCTGGAAACCATGCCCTATGAGGAGCAGCTTAAAGAGCTGGGTATGTTTAGCCTACAGAGGAAAAGGTTGAGTGGGGATATGTTAGCCATGTATAAATTTGTGAAAGAGTGTCTTAGGGGAGAAGGAAGTAGGCTTGTTTTCTGCTGCACTGGGGAGACTAGGGCTCAGTGTACTGGATTCAAATGACAGGAAAGAAGATTCCACCTAAAGAATATCCTGACCATAAGAGCTGTTGAACAATGGAACCCTCTGCCTCAGAGTATGGCGGAGGCTCCTTCTTTGGAGGCTTCTAAACAGAGTCTAGATCAGGGGTCCCCAAACTAAGGCCCGGGGGCCGGATGCGGCCCTCCAAGATCATTTACCTGGCCCCCGCCCTCAGTTTTATAATATAATATTTTTATATCAGTTTTAATAATATAATATATTCTATATACATATAATATTGATAAAAATATAATGTTATACAATATAATACTAACAGTAATACCATATAATAATATTAATTATATGTTATATATTACATATTATATAATAGTATAGTGATATAGTTCAACATAGTAATATATAATGCTAATATTGTGTTATGCTAGTAATATAATATATTGTATGTACATACAGCTGCTCTGAGTCCCCTTCGGGGTGAGATGGGTGGGATATAAATGTAGTAAATAAATGCAGTAAATAAATAATTTTAGACTTAGGCTCGGCCAAAGTCTGACATGACTTGAAGGCACACAACAACAACAATCCTAATTAACTTGACTATCTCATTGGCCAGAAGCAGGCCCACACTTCCCATTGAAATCCTGATAGGTTTATGTGGGTTAAAATTGTTTTCATTTTTAAATATTGTATTAATATTAGACTTAGGCTCACCCAAATTCTGAAATGACTTGAAGGCACACAACAACAACAACAACAATCCTAATTAACTTGACTATCTCATTGGCCAGTAGCAGGCCCACACTTTCCATTGAAATCCTGATAGGTTTATGTTGGTTAAGATTGTTTTCATTTTTAAATATTGTATTGTTTTTTTTCGTTGTTGTTGTTGTTGCACTGTGCAAGACATGTGCAGTATACATAGGAATTTGTTTTTTTTTTTCAAATGATAATTCGGCTCCTCAACAGTCTGAAGGATTGTGGACCGGCCCTCGGCTTCAAAAGTTTGGGGACCCCTGGTCTAGATGGCCATCTGTTTGGGGTGTTTTTTCTGCATGGCAGGTGATTGGACTAGATGGCCCATGTGGTCTGTTCCAACTTTATGATTATCTGAAGATTCCTGTTGAAGCATCAGTTTTCTTGGATCTATGAAAACAAGTATGTTGTATTCTGATGATTACTAGACTGATATTTTTCGTGCCGGATTAAGTCAATTTTATTTTTAGATGTTACAGAATCATTAAGAACTTTATTGCTTTTAGTTGTTTGATTTAATGTATATACATTTTGCTGATTGTTTTTCATTTCTGCTGATAAATACCCAAGGGGCTTTGGTAATTGGGAAGTAAGCAAATGGTCTAAATTGATAAAGTGAGCAATGTAATCTGATCCAGTGTGCATTTACTTGAAAGTGAACCCCACTGAGTTCAGCTTGGATTACTTCAAAACATGTGTTCCTAGAATTAAAGTCTAGACACTGCAAGACTTTCATAAACCTGACAACATAGTATCTGAAGCCGACAGTGAATATCCTTTTTTTGGTTAATAAGCAATGGCCCCCTCTGAAAGAAAAATCTGAATGCCAAATGTGTACTTTTTATTTTAACTGTCTTTAGAAGGCTAAATTAACTAATTTGTGATGGTTCTGTGTCAAGGACAGAACGCCACAAGATCAAAGATAACAGAGTTTATTGGATTTACAGAACTCAAAATGCCCGTAAAAGACAAGGGCCAGGCAACATTAGCCTCAAAAAGCAAAAAAAAGGGGCAAGAAAAACGTTTAAAAGATAAACCGGATTAAACCGGAGTTTAATCCGGGTAAAATCAAAACAGCTTGCTTCAGCTTGGGAACAAACAAAACAGAAGCTGGGAAACAAAGAGTTCAAAAGAATGTAACTAATTGGCAGCAGATGCCTCTCTGCTGCCAGTACTATGTTTTGAGTAACTTAGAAGTCACTCCTACACACAGCAGGCAAACTTCCAATACAAACACAACAGCCGAGGGTTGAAGCAGTAGAGTAGTCCCAGTTCTTTCCGAAGGTCGATAGGCAGAAGCAGACGTTTGCAGTTTTCCAAGTCCAGAAGGAGAATCCAAGCCTGTAGTCAGTTCAGTCCGTAAATCCAGAGTAGCAGATGGCGTCCGTCAAGAAGACGACGGAAGGTCAAAGCTATTGAGATTAAGCAGAGGTTTGCACAAACAAAAGCCCACACAATTCCTCCCGCCGTCTGAACCCAAATTCCAAAACAACTTACGTAATCAGCACACGAAACACACCCGTCTTCAGGAAAACGTCCCACACAGATCCCAAGCGTTTGTCCAAATTACCTTGCCCAACGCAATTTGCTATTGCTCCCAAGCCCCATTTTATGCCAGTTACAAGTCCTCATCACTATCAGCTGTCCTCCTTAACCCGGGCGTTTCCTCATCACTTTCCTCATCAGAACTGGAACACCTCTGACTACGCCCCACAGCATCCCCAGCTGTGGATCCCGTCCCATCCCTCCAGCTTGTCCATGGGTCTAGTCCTGAAGGTCCCCAATCATCTTCCATCCCATCATTGCCAGTGGCACCCAATTCCTCCCTTACCCGAGTCCAATCCATCTCATCCTCTTCTGAGCTAACCAGCTCTTCCTCCATTCTCTCCGTAAACCCCTCAAAAGACTCTTCGTCAGATGGTTCTGCAAAGATATCTCGCAGCCTCTTTCTTTCTCGCTCCTCGAGAGTATCTGACTCTCGAGGAGTCTTACGTCCACGCCTGCCAGTAGCAGAGCCATGAGGCTCAATCATAACATTCTGCCTTTCCACAGGAATCAACCACTACTAATAACAGATACTGATTTAGCAAAAGAGGAGATAGCGACAGAAGGAAAGCTCAGCTTTGATTCTCCAAATGATGTCATCCCAGAAAAAAACAGAGCACATACTCCTGAATCGTCTGTGTTGAATGATCCAGATCCGTTCAAGAGCACCAGTGGCCTTCTGAATTCCCCTAAAAATCAACCAGTGTCTCTTTTGCAAGTTTGCACAAGAAAAGAAGCAATGGATAGAAATTCTCTTTCACTTTGTTCAGTTTATCTGGAATCTGCTACTGAAAATAATCTGTCTGAGGAAACAAGCTATGAACCAGCAAGTTCTTTTAACTCCACTTCATTGCTAGATAGTGATTCCTCAAAGCAAATATTAAGCCTCAATCAAGCTATAAAGCAAAATTTGAACAATGCTTGCAAGACTGAGCTACTTTCAGTGGCACTTATAGAAAATAATATCTCATCGCCTGTGCTAGAATCTGGTAGCTTTGGAAGTCTCAGTTATTGTAAAAGAAAAGAAAAGGGTAAATGTCAAACAAGCACTGGAACAGAAGAGAATTCTGTTCCCAAAGCAGCATATAGCTTTGATTTTGAGAAGTTTGATCCTAACTTCAACCCATTTGGAGGCGGTTCCAAATTACAGAATTCACCTGACTGTGCTGTGTTCACCATTGAAAGGAGTGATACCCAAGAGGACAGTGGACTGTTCAAAGAAGCAGAGCAGCATAATTTCCCTGAGGAATCAAGGGCTGTAGAAACAACATTTGAAAAACAGTAAGTGTTCTGTAAGTGCATTTAGAGTAGTTCTGGACTTCAGAAATGTAGTAGAAGCTCATGAAAAGTAACCTATTTTTTGTTCCTGGACTAAATCTAAGTATTTGGTAACAGTAGATTACATATGCAGTAGAAAATAGCATATAACCTAAATCTGTAAATAAATAATTTCAAGTTGCTCAGTATTCTTTTCAGAGATATATTAAAACATAGATGGCTTAATTGCTTAATTGGGGATTAGTATTTAATTTTTGTGAAAAGAAGCTTCTTTTATCTAAATGTCCACAGGTAAAGGGCAAAAGAAAACCTGCATGTACAAAAACAAATTTAAAAGTATATTGAATCAGATGTCCTTAGAACATGTGGATATAACAGTCTTCTTATTTTTATAGGAAAGAGATTGAAGAGCAGATTGCAGCTGAAGAACAGAATGTAACAAAAGTAGAAACTCAAACTGAACCTTCAAGTGAATTGGTATTGTCTTTTGTTTTGTTTTTTTAATTCCTTTTTATTGCTATATTTAGGATCTAGCATGTTTTGGGTGTGGGAATATGCTAAAAACTGCACTGGAGGCTTTAAATCTCAAGAATCATGCCTGGGAACCTCATCTTTATTGCTGTAAGAAATTGAGACATCTCTACAGCTTGGCAGCTTTGAAGCCCAGGTTGTCTTTCAAAACACACACTTTATCCACTCCTGATGCAAAATTTCCCAAACAACATGCTCTGATCTTTTAAGAAAATAAAATAGAGTACAGTTTAACCAAATGACATACAGGTGAAGGGAAGCAAGTTAAACAACACATGGAATCTATAGTTATCTCTTTTCTGAGCGTTTCTCTAATCTATTCTTCATTTCTTAGATGAACCAAAGTATTGCATCAGCTGTGGTTTTACGTCAACAAAGTTCATTACATGAGGCTGCAAATGGTCTAACTCAGAAACCACATCAGGCAGAAACAGTAATGAATAATGGCAGTTTTTTGGATATAGACAATGAAGAGTTCAGATCACCCACTGATGGTAAGTGTAGTAGAATTGAAATGCCTATTTGTGTTTATAACAGTGTGAAATTCTATGTTTGTATTTTGTTTTGGTACACCTCACACCATGGCTATCATGTCCCTTGTTAATACTCTACAGGTGTCAGAATCAGCAATTTATTACGGTCTATGACCAGAATATATAGAAATGGGCACAGGTGCCTGAAAAGGGGAATCGCAGTTCCCATTCTACAGGTGTCATCCATCCTATATCTGTTCCCCACCCTTTAAGGGTATTGTGCTTTACACTTAACCTTGTTGGAATTGACTTTGCTAGTTTTTACCCAGTTCTCCAGTCTTTTAAGGTCATTTTGAATTTTGATCCTGTTATCTGGGGTAATAGTTACCCCATTTAATTTTATGTTATTTGCAAATATTGGAAGCATGTTCGCTAAACCAATGTTTCTCAACTTGTGGGTCCTAGGTGTTTTGGCCTACAACTCCCAGAAATCCCAGCCAGTTTACCAGCTGTTAGGATTTCTGGAAGTTGAAGGCCAATATATCTGGGGACCCACAGGTTGAGAACCACTGCTCTAAACCTTCATCCAATCATTGTTAAAGACGTATTGCACATAACCTATTGGAAATTCCATAACATATTGCATAACCTATTGGAAAATAACTGCACCTAGTCTATGGGCACATATCCTTTTGGCAAATGTGAATGTCTATGAATATGTGGAGACCATCTTTTGAAAACCACTAGTCAAGAAAAGCATGCCCTTGTTAGAAGTCAACTCTTTGAACAGGTGATATTCAGAAACATTAATGTAGTGGCACACAGGTAACTCAGCTGTCAAACTGAAGAACCATGTCTTTAAACTGCGAAGGATAAAGACATGCCACTACAAAATGTATTTGGTTAGCTGCAGATGGTTGTTTCTTTGCAGTTGTAATTGTCCAAAAGATACACATTCCCGTGAAGCCTCTTAGTTTAAAATATGCACTCAGAGATAAAAGCAAAGTCTTCTTTGAAAAAATATATTTTTACTCATAAACGTCTTTTATTAATTAGCTATACAGGAATATTTCTTATTGAAGTTCACTTCAATAAGATAGGATATAGCTTCTCTTTGTGTTGAGTACACAGGGTATCATTCTTAATCGGTAGTCCATAGTCTTTAGTATAGTTGTACTCACTGAAGTCCATAATCATACTGTATCCATTAAAGTCTCTAAACAGCAACATGCATCCACTTTCACTGAGGTCGGGACACATACTGTACACCTGCTTTCATTGAAGACCAAACACATACCTCCACTGAGGTCTAATGCAAGAAGACTGCATCCAAAATGGAGTCCTGAATCTGAACATGCTCAGTAAAATCACATGTCTATAACTCCTCCTACACCAAAGAGATACAAACTGGCAAATCAGCACATACATAGAATACTAGTTAGCACATATATATATATATATATATATATATATATATATATGCGCTATCAATAAACAAATAGTGACAGGCTTGGGAGGTTGCTGTTTCCAACAATACATTCATTAGCACTGGATCCAGAACAGAACCCTGTGATACTCCACTTCTGTCCAGGATGAGGAGGAGGCATTGGTGAGCATCAGTTGGGTTGGGCCATCCAATCCAGCCCTATGCCATGCAGAATATAGAATCAGTCAACAATTACATGTTCACCTAATGGTTGCATTGTCAATCCCACATTTTACTAGTCTGTTTGCAAGAATATCATGGGGGTTCTTCTCAAAGACCTTACTGAAATCACGGTATGCCACACTCACAGAATTCTGTTTGGCTGCCAGGCTCTTCACTTTATATATATATAAAAGCCATAAGGTTAATCTGACATGACTTGCTTTTAAGAAACCCATGTTCACTTTTTGGGATCATGACATTTCTAAGTACTTACAGACTGTTTAATGACCTTTGTATAGTTTAATATGTATTTTATAGAAATATGTTTTAATGTGTATCTTTTATAGAAATGCACTTTAATATGTGTATTTGTGGTATTTTTACAATGTGTATGTGTTTGATTATTCTGTAACTTGCCGTGAGGAGAGGTGGGTAAGAAAGAAAATTATTATTACTACTCTATAATTTTTCTTGGTATTAGTGTCTGGCTGACTGGTCAGTAATTTTCTGAGTCCTCTTTCCCCCCATTTTTGAAGACAAGGGCAACCTTTGCCCTTCTCCAGTCTGCTAAGACTTCTTCTGGCAAGCAAAGATTCACAAAGATTGTTGCCAGTGTTCTGAGATCTTTGATGTAGTTTATCTGGTCCTGAAGACTCGCATTTATGTAGAGTACCCATGTATTCCTGCACAACACTTTCACCTGTTTTGTGTTACATTTCCCCTCGTGTTATCTGTTCCATTTCCTCCACACTGAGCAGTATCTTCTTTTTTGGACAAGACCAAGGATTCATCTATATTAACCATTCAGGTTGGTTTGGAACTGATTGAGCAGAAACCAGTTTCACTATGCAGGTGATTAAATTGCCATTTCTGGAACCAGTTTGGGGTGAGGATGGTGATTATATTAATCAAGTGGGGTGGCCTCAAGGCAGATCCAGAGTCCACCATATTTGAGGCATATCTCCCCCCCCCCCCCCCCAAAACCGTTTCCAGGCAAGATGCACATGACAGCAAGGCAGAAACAAGAAGGGAAAGTGACAGTTCCTGTGGCATCCATTTCACCATTCAAGTGGAATATCTCTTTTCCCATTTAAATTCATTTACAAATCAAATAATTTAAGGTTGTTAAGAAAGTGACAATATCACATGTTCAGTGTCCTTTTATGGATAAGCCCCCTCAGGTCATGTTCATCCTACGTGTTCTTGTAGCTTCAAACTTGATTTCTAACCTCTTCCAATTTAGTGGTCTTCTAATAGCCAGCCAAAGTCCTAAGCATATGTAGACAATCTCAATGTTATTTTCCTTTTGTTATTGCTTACTGAGTTGCATCTGTAGTGCTGTCAGTTTTTTGCGCTGGACACACACATGCCTGCAGTAGGAACTCTAATAGGTTTTAACTGAAGTAATAGAGACCCCTGTTTATTGTATGTTACCTTTTACCTGTCTTTGATCTAGTAAACGTACCTCATTGGCCACCCTTCAATGCCATAAGAGCAGTGTTCCAAAACTGCTTCTCATTTAAAGCTTTAACATCCTTGCCAGTTAAATCAGTTTTAAAAAAGGATGGGAAGAATCGAAGGCCTTCTTTATTTCACGCAGTATACGTAAGTCACAAATATTGCAGGAAGGCATGCCTCTTCTTTTCTTGAAATGACAAACTAGTTACTTTTTATAGTCATTTCAATACTAGTTTGCTATAAAATCATTTTGTTCCCATATTCAGTATTTTTCCCCTTTTAGTTCTAGGAATGGACCTAGAAGTAGATTATCTGGAACAGTTTGGAATGTCCTCGGTAAGTAACCAATATATGAATGTAGGATGTTACATTTGTCTCCTTTCTTTTCCCTATTGTTTTATCACACACTCCTAAAAGAAGCAGTCTTTTGCACAGAATTTAGATAATATTGTTTAGTTTAGTGTTTTAATTTTAGGAATCCTGCTCTTTTTAGCTTGACATGTTGAATAATATATATTTTAAATTTTCATGCTGCTAATCTTTATGTAATGCCACTTTTTGGCTGACTTAGCTGTTCTTGTATTTTGATCAAAAGTTTTCATTTTCCTATTTTACACAGAAAAAATGTACCCTTTAGAGGCTAGATCTTTCAAAACACATATGTAAGGCTATCTGCAGAAAGAACTATGAGTTTTCAAAACAGTATAAGAATTAAAAAGTGTATTTGCCTGATGACGGGATTCAGAATCAGAAAACCATCTACTAACCTAAAAAGAAAACCTGGCTTAACTTTTCAAAACTTTTTTTTTTGGTAGAAAATTAAAAGATTGAAATATTTTTCACCCCACACCACATTTCTTCCAATTTATTCACATTTGAAAGCATTTAGTACAGTCCTGCTTTAAAGTCTGAACCCTAAAGATTTTAAGGTACAGCCCTTGCTATATTGACACTCATTAGGACACAGGACCTCCTCTAATCAATTATTTCATAATTCAAAGAAATGTGCTTCACTTGGAGATTATCTAAATTTCATAAGTGTTGCTCTTGGTCAGATAGCTCCAGATGTGGCCAAAACGTGAACAAGGCCACCATGTTAAGGGAAGATTGTCTGGGAACTTTGATATATTTCCAAATCTATTTCTTGTAGTTCAAGGAGTCTGTTCTAAGAAAGGAATCTCTCTACCTGAAGTTTGACCCTCTCCTGAGTGAAAGCCCTAAAAATTATGTTGATGATGTTAAGGAAGTAAAGTCTACAGGAGTCGCACTACTTCAAAATGAGTATGTATAATTTTGCTGTGTTCTTCCATTTATAACCTATATAGAATTGTTTCAGTATGCCTTGCAGTTTCTAACCAGACCATCCATCTTTGGTCTTAAAACAGAAATTCAGTAGCCATGACAGTGAATGAAGTAAAAACATCTGATGAACATGAAGAAAAGCCGTTGGTGCTTGATCTTTTTGGAATTTCCCCAGATCCAGTAAGTGCTAGTTAAATATCTCTAGCAACCTTCCTCAAATTGCTGTTTTTTCTGAATTTTAAAATGAGAATAGACATACTGATGACGTTGAAAAGTATAGGCTGAGTATCCGTTATCCAAAAATGTTTGGAACAAGAAATGTTTTAAATTTTTTCAAAATTTGGAATACCTTTATTTGCAGATATGAAATATCTTGGAAACCAAGTCTAAAATTGTGGTTTATTTGTGTTTGATATGCACATACACGTAGTGTGAAGGTAATTTATGCAATATTTTTAATAATTTTGTCAATGAAACAAGGTTTGTATACACTGAACCATAAGGAAATAAAGATGTCACCGTCTCAGGCATGCGTGTGAACTATTTTGGATCTTGGAGAAGTTTGGATTTTGAAAGAGATGCTCAACCTGTAATGGAAAATCATAGTTTCCCAATTGAATAATTAAGCTCTCGGGAGCCTTGATCTTATCAACGTATCCTTTATTCAGAGCAGAAGAACAGTTTCAGTCTGAAACCACCCACAAGTTTGGATATCATAGATTTAGTCTGAAATCACTATCCGGCTATACCTTGTGATCTGTATCAATTAGAGAACTAAGATACCAAATATTGCATGTAAATACGTATTAAATTTTTTGCCACAGGTCAAAACTCTACAACCCACCCTAGATGAAAAGAATCCTTCAGTATTCCCTTGTGCTCTGCCCACTGAGGCCATCATTGAAGTGCTGAAATACAGTCAGAAAGGCATGGATGCAGCTGTAGAAAAGATTAAGCATGAGACGGATATTGTTGTTAAAAAGCTTACTTCAGAGGTAAGAATTTGAGAAGGGACACTCGATTTGATACTGTTTTGAATCTTTTCTGTCCATTCACTCCTCCATTTTAATGGCTAATATAGAAATTACTTAACTACTGTATTTAAAAGAAAACTATACAAGTAATAGAGGCTGTTACTGGAAGTCAGCCTTTGGAGCTGTTATCCCTCAAGATCTTTGACTTGCCCGGTGCCATTCCCTTAACCAGTCAAATATCATTGTTTTAAACACAGCCTTTCGCAGCTGTCTAGATCATTTAAAAATCTGAAGTTTTAGTTTAGACATCACTGTAACAAAATGAGTCTACTCTTTGATTAACATCTTTCCACCTTTGTACATTAACGACTCCTACTCTAGTGTTACAGCAACTTTATTTTATTTATTTATTTAATTTATATAATGCCCTTCTCCCCCAGGGATATATCCAATAACAAAACAAATGGCCATAAGAAATAATGTAAACTATACTCTGCTTGGAATCTTGAGGATTACACAAGTATTAATCTCCAAGATAGTAGTATAAAGATCAATAATAAAGTCTGGTCTTAAAGGGGTATTCAGAATTTTAGTCTTAAAATGAAGAAGGCCTAACAAGAACAATTGACCGGACATGGCCCCCACATCCTGAAGTGGGCCCCCAGGCCAGGATTTTTGGCTGGGCTCCCTCTAAAGCAGTGGTTCTCAGCCTGGGTTCCCCAGATGTTTTGGGCCTACAACTTCCAGGAATCCCAGCCAGTTTACCGGCTGTTAGGATTTCTGGGAGTTGAAGGCCAAAAATATCTGGGGCTCCCATGTTGAGAACCACTACTCTAATGTTTGGGGAAGCATGATTTAGGATAAAATAAGTCAGTTTAGATAATGACACCAAAGTAATTTTATATTTATTAAAAATTATAAGGATTTATATCAGAGCAACTTACAATAGCATCAAAAATCACCTCAAAATATATTTTCTAGCTTTTGTCAACTCATATTTTTCAATACCTTCAATAACATCAGCTTGCTTAAGTAAATAATTATCACTTCATGTTTATAGATTCTATTTCCAGTTATCAAGTGAAGAAAAAGCTCTCCAACCTAATAGCTCTGTGAATGGCAAGGCCAAGATGTCTCTCTTCTGATCCTTGTTGACAGCCTTCCCCACTTCTCCCCTCTCCACACGCAGGCGGGCAAGGTGGCCTTTTCCTGTCTCTTCTTTCCCCCCTTCCCTCAACTTGGTCCTTTCAATTTTCTGTCCCCTTCTGAAAATTCTTTACTCTTGGCCTCTTCACTTTTCAAGATCATTTACATCTAGAAAATAGCAGCACCAATTCTAAAGTCATGGAAAAGATGCCATGGAAGTGTGGGGCCAAGTCTGCATCCCATGAAGGGGCCCCAGAGAAAAAAAGAAAAGGGTTTCCTAAGGACCCCTATAAAAAGACATAAAAGTTTCCAAGCGGCACCCAGAGTAAGAGAGACAAATATCCCCAGAGAAAGACGTAAAAGTCTCCAAGGGACCCCCATGTAGCCCTTGCCTAATCCTAGGACCTTCAACCCTGTCAATCCCCCTTCTTTGTTGGGGGAGGGCATGAGATCAGATATTGAGTAATGTTAGTCAAATTCTAAAGTTGTATTTAAGTCTGATCTCTTTCCAATAACCTTTCTGGCAAAGTTTCTTTAATTTTACTGTAAGTCTGAAGATAAATGAATTCTTGCTAATTATTTTGGGATATTATGGTTTCAGGTGCAAGAAAAGCAAAGAGAAGCTTTGGAGTGGAAAATGAAGCATGACAAAATTTATATTGAAAGTAAAGAAATGGGGTATGTACATCTAGTTAATAATGGGCATTTTCTGTGCATGTTGCCTTCTCCAATTACATAGATATCTTTCATATTGTGGATTCAGGTGGACGTTATTTGTGCTACTGTACAATATTCAGAAGGACAGTCTGTACTGGGGGGAAAACCAGAGTTTTGATCCTCTGCTTAATTGTTTAGGATCGCTTATCCAGGGTTATATCACTGTCAAATTCCAGAGAGTTCAATTACCTGCTGCCACCATCCTCTCTAAGTAATTGTACTGCATAGATGAGGTGCGTTTTGGGGGGCAGGGGTCTCTTTCCAGGCAGTCTCTAAACTGAGAATGGGTATTCTCCCCATATTGGTAATGTTGAGAAATTCACTTAATCCTGCCTCCAGAAACTTTAAGAAAAGTAAACCTATGCTTCCTTTTTAAGAGGTGTGTGTGTGTGTATGTTTCTTACTGTGGAGTTATTAATGGAAGGACCAATATTGTTTCATTGTTGTGGAATCATATTAATTTTCTGGTTCTGTATTTGAAAATAAGATGCTTGTATTTCCTTTAGAACAATTGTTGCAGAATTTGAAGGCACCATTACACAAGTGATGGGTAAGCAGATATAAAACATTTTTTCAATGCTTTGCTGTTTGGGTTGCACAAAAAATGTGTCTATCTAGAAACAAAATGTATATATTTCTGAAAAGTACATAAAAACAGTTTTGTTGTAATGAAAGTTAAAAATAACATCAGACAAATTATTTTGTATAGATGCATTTTTAAATCGGCATGCAGAATTCTTCTTCAACTTGATATCCCCAGTACCATGGCAAGCTTATCAGTGGAATACCTTGGCAGTTGCTGAGTGGATGTTCTAACATTCCTAGATCTGCCATTCTCTTTCCGTGCTCGACTACAGGCTGGCACACTTTGGACATACACACCACACGTACATTTTTCTTAGAGAGTTTGCATGTGGTGTGTAGGCCCAAAGCGGCAAAGGCCAGGGCCTGCAGCTAAGTCCCGAGTAAGGAGCGCTTACTTTCCAAATGAGCTTTTTGGTCCCACATCCAAAAAAAAAAAAAAAGAATATTTTCATCCCATTGGCAGCAATGGGTGGGCTTCCCACACTTCCTTTCCCCTCAGTTTTAGAGCTGCTGCCATTTCCCCTTTAATTGGGAAATCTAACTTTCGTCACTGCTGCTGAAGTCGCTTCATAGGAGCTAGGGACAGACTCATGGTGGGATCCTTGATGTTGGGCTGGGGCTTGCTGGGGTTTCTCTCCATCACATTTGCTGGCGGCCTTGCTCTGCAACAGTGCAGGCCAAGAAAGGACCTGGCAGGCCTGCATGTTTGGACCTGCATGCCACATGGACATTCATCACCAGCAAATGAGATGGAGGCAAGCTGAGTCTGCCCCTAGCTTGGATAAAGTGATCTCAGCAGCAGTGACAAAAGGATAGCTTTCCCAATTAAAGGGGAACGGCAGCAGCCCTAAAACTGAGGGAAAGGGAAGTGTGGGAAGCCCACCCATTACCATCAATGGGACAAAATAGTCGTTTTTTCGGATGTGGGACAAAAAAGCTCGTTTGGAAAGGCACCCGAAAACAGGGCCATACGAATGAAACAAAGACATAGCCATCCTATACAAATGCATGAGACTAGTACAGAACACTCTTGTTGTCACAGAATGGTTGTTCTCATAATATGCTTGGACAATAAAGCCCTGAAGTTCACCGACCCAACTCATGATGGGTACTGAAAACAGCAGCTCCTAACCCACCTAACTGGACTTCCCTCACGTCTCTACCCCCACTACAGTCCACACAATGCCTCCTCGAAATATGAGAGATCTTTATGCTTCACCCTGTAGCTAAATCTTTTAGAAATGGTGGTAGTAAACAGTAGCTGAGAAAGTAGAAGTTGACTACATATTAACCTAGTTAGCCCATTAAATCTAATGTGTACGAATTTGGTTTTAACTATCTACAGATCCTTCCTTCTTCCACAGACTCAAATGATTGAACATTTTGACCTTAGTTGCTTTCTGGGGCTGGGGGTAGGTTGCAATGACATAGGCCATGCTTCCTGCTTCTGATGGGAATTAACATGTTCACCATCCCATCCTAGACAAAAGTAGATTTGTCTAGGACGTATGTCATTTCTTTAACTACTGGCTGTTATTTATGATTTTTGGAAATAGTAGGGCATGGTAGCTGAAAAATATAGTTATATAAATAGGCTGGATTAGAGACTGCACCATGTTTTCTTTTGTACACCCCAGTCTATTCTATACGTCACCTGAAATTGTGCATTTGTGGGATAGCCTTGCTTGACTTTCATGGGATGAGTTTGCTAACTGGAGCCTTTGAACATATCTTCAAATATTTGTATTGTTAGAGACAACATATAGTGCAGTGGTTCTCAACCTATGGATCCCCAGATATTTTGGCTTTCAACTCCCAGAAATCCTAACAGCTGGTAAACTGGCTGAGATTTCTGGGAGTTGTAGGCCAAAACACCTGGGAACCCACAGGTTGAGAACCACTGATACAGCGTCTTAAAAGAGTCAACAAAGATTGAGTCACCTAAAACAAATTTGTTCCTGTAGAAGAGGGCGAGAGTCAGAAAGAGCTTGCAAAAAAAGAATTGCAGAAAGTACTTGATGAAAAACAGCAAGTTGTATCTGATTTGAAATCCATGGAGAAATCTTTCTCGGAACTCTTCAAGCGATTTGAAAAACAGAAAGAGGCAATAGAAGGATTTCAGAGGGTAAGCATTTCCAACAGCCTTACTCAGTCTCCTCCTTAAATAACACTAGCTGCCTCTTTCCACACCATCTTTCCCCCTGAAGCTACCATATTTCACCGCATAATAGTCGCACTCCTTCCATTTTGGGAGCGGGGGAAGAGTGCAGATGGTCTAAAATGGAATGTTCTGTAAATGTACCAAGGTGACATTATTGATATAAAAAAATTAAAATTATGTTTTCATTTACTGACATTTGTAATATTGTCTTATGTAGAGGGTGAGTCAATCTGAAGTAGTTTGACTTTTTAATAAATATTAATATTTTTGGCAGTAAGTCAGGAGACAATTTACAGAGCTTTGTTTCTGACATGTATTATATGAGAAGTTCCACTTACATTTGACAGAGAACAACTTTTTAATTTAAAGTATATTTTCCCTTCATACTGCTAAGCCAATAGTATCGCTTAACAGGGTTGTGAAGTCAGTTCACCAAACCTTTCACTCTTAATTTCTTCATAAATGTATATTAATTAGAAGTAAATATACTTTAGTCAAATGATAGCAAAAGGTTACCATAATCATTACAATGTGAAATGTCAGGCTACTTAGACTGATAGAACATAAAATATTTATTTATTTACCTTTAAATTATATTTACTGTATATTAATAAGTTTTTGTATTGAAGTAATTGATGCATTTCCACCAACTGGGATTCTAGTCCCCCGAGTTTTAATCTAAAATTATATTTCCACTTTCTAGAATGAAGAGGCTCTGAAAAAATGTGTTGAGGAGTATCTTGCAAGAATTAAAAAGGAAGAGCAAAGATACCAAGCACTGAAGGCACATGCAGAAGAAAAGTTATGCAAGTGAGTAACATTTTATAAGGATCTGTATTAAATTTGCAGTACCTCTCTTTAAAAACTAATATACCTGAATAACCTGTTTATTTTAGAGCAAATGAAGCGATTGCCCAAGCAAGAAGTAAAGCTAAAACAAAAGCGTTGGCTCTTCAAGCCACTTTGCGCAAAGAACAAATGAGAATCCAGTCATTAGAGAAAAGCATTGAGCAGAAGGTCAGTCTTAGTTTCTTTGTGGATCCAATATTCAGTCTTCTAAGCAGGGGTCTAGACTGTCTCCCAAAGGCTTTGATATATATATATATATATTAAATCTATAGTTGCACATCTCAAATCAGAATTGCATGAAGAATTGCCAGGCCCACATTACATGACAAAAAACTATTGACTCATTCCCATTAAATTCAGAGGCAATTTAATCAATTTTAATGTGATGTAAATAATACAAAATTAATACAATGCATAATACAAAATTAGGATTCCAGAAAGTGGAATACTATAGGCAGGAAATGAAGTCCTCAGTGTTTTCTCTCTATTTTCATGTGAGTATGTGGCTGCAATTCAGTGTTACATAGAAATCATTTGTTGGTAAATCAAAGCTGTTATGCACAATAGGAGCCCTAACCCAACTAATAGGAAAAGGGTCTTTCAAATGCCTGCCTGCATAGCAATGCAAGATTCACGGGTCTTTCCTTTAATTTATACTCCCAAGTGTAATTATTAAAAATGAAGTCTACTGTGTTTAGTTTGGGAGGGATTTTACTAATTTATAAGTTCATAAGGTTCTCAAACTTTTTCAGCCGTGGAGCCCTTTTTGAAGCAAAAGTTTCTCATGGAGCTCCAATAAATGTTTATATACTGTATATTATAGTATATTTAATGTGTATGTGTGTGTGTATATATATATATATATATCAGGCATGGGCAAACTTTTGGACACAGGGGCATTTAGTTTTAAAATTTGACAGACAGGCTGGGCTAGTGGCAGATGGATAGAGAGTGTTTGTGTGAGCTAATTGGGGAATTCCTATGCACACTGCACTTATCTCATTTGTAGTGCAGAAAGAAAGACCAATATAATATTTAAAATGAAAAACCATTTTAACCAACATAAATGTAACGGTATTTCAGTGAAAGACCCCAGGGGCCATCCAATCTAACCCCTTCTGCCATGCAGGAAAAGCACAGTCAAAGCACCCCAACAGATGGCCATCCAGATTTAATAATAATAATAATAATAATAATAATAAGCTGCATGGAAAAGGGTCTGGGCAGCAAGCTGCCCTTCCAGGGCTTAACACTCTGCACAGCCAAAGTGCTGTGTTTCTATGAACCTTCATGCAAAAGAATAAAAGGTTTTTGAATGCTATCCAGTTACACATAACTGTTAGTAACAACATGCAGTGTTTACAGTGCACTCTGCAGAAAATGATTCACCACTACCTAAAGGAAAATCAACATGTTTAGCAAGACTTACAAAATAATAATAATAATAATAATTATTATTATTATTATTATTATTATTATTATTTATATTTCGCCCTATCTCCTCGAAGGGACCCAGGGCGTATTCCAAACACAAAAAGGTAAACATTCAATGCCTGAATATGACAACCAATACACATATAATAGCAAAAAATAATAATAACCCAACATGTAAGAACAAATTATAACATAACTTCTAAAATTAAAATAAGACATAACCTATCAAATAAATTTATATCAACATAAAACAAAATATCAAACAGAAACATCAATATCTCGGAGCCGACAGAAAGCATTGGAGGTGTATAAGTTGATTATTGCCAAAGATGGTAACTCGACTAGCAGGATAAACAGATCCTGGATACAGATAATAGATTTTAATCAGAAGTATAGTAACAGTATCATTATCTAATCCTCTTCAAGTCAATGAGCAGAAGTATGTTTTCAGTTGTTTTTTGAAAGAGGAGGGGGGGCATTTTTACTTCCTTAGGTAGGGATTTCCAGAGGCGGGGGGGTGATCACAGGGAAGGCCCTTTTTCTCTCATTCCCACCAGCTGTGCTTGAGATGGGGGTGGGACTGTGAGCAGGGCCTACTCCGAAGACTACAGTTGGTCAATAAGGGGATATGCGATTAATCAAATAGCCTGGACCTGGTTGGTTTATCAGTAAATGTTTGATTTTTATATTTTTTACCTGGGGCACATAAAAATTTCTCAGGCGGAAAATGGCCATAACTGGAAAATGTTTATGAAGCCCTCATGGAGAGTATGGGTGTTCTTTTCAGAATATGTGACTTCTGCAACTTGTATAACCCTTTGCCCCTGTTTCTTTAACAGACAAAAGAAAACGAAGAACTCATAAAAAATTGTGATGACTTGATTTCGAAGATGGAAAATGCGATAATCTGAACCATCCCATTTTTTCATGCTGGTTCTTAATTCAGACTTGGGATAGTTAATAATGAAATTTAATGACTATTTTCATTTGCACTTGTTTAGCTTTATTGTTTTTCTATGAAAACTTCTATATTCTCTGCTGTTATTTACAAAAAGCAAATAAATGTGTGGCACCAGTCTGCTTGCCATTATTTCTGTAAATAGAAACTATTGGGTTTTAGGTTTATTATTATTTTTATTTCCCTGAAATGCCACAATCCTGTTCTGTACCACCACAAAAAAATTTTTTTTTCTCCTGAGTGTCCACCAATAGACATGGGAAGTCGTTTCATTACATCTTCACCTAATGAGCCCATTTAGGCTCATAAGAGGGCATCTCTTCCCATTTTTAAAGACCTCTTATGGTTATGAAATGTTCTATAGCAAAAACTGGGTAGAATTTCCCTGCATTTCGGGGAATTTTTTGTATATCATGAGGGCCAGAATAATAACCGAAGTGCCTCATACCAGTCCACTCTGCTCTGGATCAAGTGTTTCAAGCGTTATTCGATTTCCGCGAAGAAGGAATGGGAAGAAGTTTTAACTGATTAAAAATAAAATAGATTATATTATTTGCAGATTTGGTTGATGTGTTGTAACAAATTTAAAAAATCGACACCTTTTGAAAGAAGAGGAGGATGAGATAGAAAATGGATAGTTAAGTTTTAGCACTGCAGAAAGCAATCTTGAAAAGAACAGAATAAGAGCAACATAGGTCTCATTAGGGCTCAAAAATAGGAAAGATAGATTTGCACTGGACCAGAAAGACCACTCAAATTGGTGGCAGAAAAGAACCAAGTGACTTTTCACATGTTTTATGAAAAGGAAGGAAATCATCGAACTCATTTTAGTGGGATTTATATAGCATAGCAACATGTCAATGCACTGCGCTGCTTTCAGTGGGTTTTGCATGGCACAGCACCATATCAAGAAATGAAATCACCCATATGCTTATCTGAGCCATCTCAAATCATGGAAGTTGCAGGAAACAAGAAATGAGGTAGGCATAATGGGAGCAGTGCTGAAAGTGATAAAATAACCAAACAGTGTGTGTCCAAAGGTGCAGGTTTGGAAGCAAGAGGATAGGAACAACTAGGCTAGGTGTATTTATTTATTTATTTATTTATTTATCACATTTTGGCAATATGAATTGCCAAAGTTTAGGGGAAAGGCAGGTCGGATAACGAAACTACATAGCAAAAGACTGCAATCAAGCCAGGAGTGGTGTATATATGTGTAAAGATGTCTCCTTATTCAAAAGATTATCCTACATTGCATGGCAGAATGGTGAGAAGGAACCAAATCATATCTAAGGGGAAATTCGTTCAGATGTCATCAGATCAGAAGGATGAGGCACACAAACATTTAGCTATTTTGAAGCTGAAGGCATAGCAAAAAGTCAATGAGTTTATGGAATACGATATTACACATGTGGATACATTGAAACAAATACAGGTCCATCTTCCATGCAGGTATTGAATCTTTTTTTAAGGAAATGAATGAATTATGCTTTTAACATTTTACTTTTTTGCCAGTGCAATATTCATTTAAGGATTCACTAAAAGATATAGACATATAATTCCCAACCAGTTTCTCCAAAATTATAGTCTCATTACTAAACCCACAGAGTGGCTTGAAAGTTGAAGGGGCAAAGTGAGTGACAGGGTTAGTGCTTGAGTAGGCAATTTAGAGAAGGGATTTGTCATAAACACATTTGCACAATTTTGCAACTATCAAATGATAATGATAAATGCTAACCCAAGTACAGTGATATATATTTTCCCAATTGCCTGAAAATGTAGTTTAGTTGTTGGTGCATTAAGCCATCAGGAACAATATATTTTGAAACTGCAGCTCCCTGAATATTGTTCCTTGATGGAGTTTAATCACACAGCAGATGGTGAGTTATCGAGTCTTGGGGGGCAGTTTTTGGACCTCGAGATCATTTGGTCTGGTCCAAGTACTGACTCAAACCTAGTGTTATTAACAATCCTCACAAAAACAATCTCCATTGAAAACTTTACAGTACACAAAAAGATCTCAAGAATAAATTATACAAATTTTGGCTATGTTCCAAAACCAAGATGTGAGATTAGACTGGCAAAGCAAAAGAATTCACACCCAAGACTCCTTCCCTGTCCCTATGAATAATAGGGGTCTGATTACTATGCCTTTGCTTCCCAGGCATTTCCCCCAGAAATTTGGGCTGTTGAATGGCTTGAATTTTCTTGTAAAGTAGGGAATGTCTGGTTTGCTGGTGTTATAAGACCTGCAAAATGGTCTGGTCTGGTCTGGTCTGGTGCAGGAGACAACGCCTGCCTGGGTTTGCTTTCTTAGCCTGGCTCCTGTTGCTGCTTCGATCTGCCACACTGATTTCTGTGGACTGGGTGCCACTTCATTTTCAGACCTGAGCCACTTCTGGATTCTTTGCCTCATGCAGGCATGTTCTCTTCCGCTCATGTTTTTGCCAGTGGAGCTGAAGTTGGTAAGCACATATGTGTATAGGCCAACTTTGCAACATCCATTTGATTTTTAATATATAATTTCATAGTTAAAATAGTAATTATAATTATAATTGCCAACATCCGCTGGATAATGGAGGAAGGCAGGGAGTTTCAGAAAAACATCTATTTCTATTTTATTGACTATTCTAAAGCCTTTGACTGTGTGGATCATAATAAATTGTGGAAAGTTCTTGGTAGTATGGGGATACCAAGTCACCCTCTCTGTCTCCTGAGGAATCTGTATAATGACCAAGTAGCCACAGTAAGACCAGACCATGGAACAACAGACTGATTCAAGATTAGGAAAGGAGTATGGCAGGGCCCTGCATTCAACTTGTATGCAGAATACATCATGTGCCGTGCCGCGCTTGATGAACTCAAGGCTGGAGATAAAATTGCTGGAAGAAACATTAACAACCTTAGATATGCAGATGATACCACTTCGATGGCTTCAAAGCGAGGAGGAGCTGAGAAGCCTTATAATAAAGGTGAAAGAAGAAAGTGCAAAAGCTGGGTTACAGTTAAACATCAAGAAAACCAAGATGCCAACCAGACTGATAACTGGCAAATAGAGGGAGAAAACGTGGAGGCAGTGACAGGCTTTATATTTCTAGGCACGAAGATTACTGCAGACGTGGACTGCAGCCAGGAAATCAGAAGACATTTACCTCTTGGGAGGAGAGCAATGATCAACCTCAATAAAATAGTGAAGAGTAGAGACATCACACTGGCAACGAAGGTCTGCATAATTAAAACAATGGTATTCCCCATAGTAACCTATGGATGCGAGAACTGGACCATAAGGAAGGCTGAGCAAAGGAAGATAGATGCTTTTGAACTGTGCTGTTGGAGGAAAATTCTGAGAGCGCCTTGGACCGCAAGAAGACCCAACCAGTCCATACTCCAGGAAGTAATGACTGACTGCTCAATGGAGGGAAAGATATTGGAGGCAAAGATGAAGTACTTTGGCCACATATTGAGAAAACAGGAAAGCTTGGAGAAGATCATGATCCTGGGGAAAATAGAAGGAAAAAGGAAGAGGGGCCGACCAAGGGCAAGGTGAATGGATGGTATCCTTGAAGTGACTGGCTTGACCCTGAAGGAGCTGGGGGTGGTGATGGCCAACAGGAAGCTCTGGCATGGGCTGGTCCATGAGATCACAAAGAGTTGGAAACAACTGAAAGAAAAAACAACAATAGTTCCTCTCTGTTCTGCTTTGGTTAGACCTCACCTAAAATGCTGTGTCCAGTTATGCACATGACAATTGCTCAGGATATTGACAAACGAAATTGTCCAGTGAAGAGCAACCAAAATGATGAAAGATTTGGAAACCAAGCCCTATGAGGAGTGGCTTAAAGAGTTAAGTATGTTTAGCTCGGAAAAGAAAAGGATAAGAAAAGAAAATGCAGTCATGTTTAAATATTGGAAAAGAAATCGGATTGTTTTCTGCTGCTTTAGAGATTAGGACATGGAGAATAGATTCAATTTGCAGAGAAAAAAGATTCCATCTAAATTTTAGGAAGAACCTCCTGATGGTAAGAGCTGCTTGACATGGAATATTCTGTCGTGGAGTGTGGTGGAGTCTCCTTCTCTGGGATATCTTTTAAACAGAGGCTGGATAGCCTATTGGATTCTGCCAGGAGTGCTTTGATTGTATTTCCTTGCATGTCAGGGGGTTGGGTGAAGAAATGGCACTTGTGGTGTCTTCCAGCTCTTAAGATTCTATGATTCTAAGAGTCACATCTCTCCAGGAGTTCACCATTAACCTAATAGGAGCATCGTCTAGTCCACATTTTGCTAGCTTCTTTGTGAAAGTATTATGGAGAACTTGTTGAAAACCTTACTGAAATCAAGAGATGCTTCATCTGCAGCATTCCCTTCATCAACCAAGCTTGCTACTCTATCAAAGAAAAGATATAAACCTAGTCTGTCATATATGAACATATATTCACTGAGCTTACAACAGTGATTTTGCAGTAGCAGAGATGCATACAGTTGACCAGTTTGTGAACTTTTGTACGAGAACTTTTGTATCTTCCCTTATCTCCTAAAATCTCCTAATTTGCATACCATCATGTCTGATAGATATTTACAGAAACAGAAAGCTCAGGCCACTTATTTCTCACTTTCACATTATTTAGTGGTCCTGATAAATAGTGTAACCCGTCCGATTTTTGATTTTACAGAAGGATCAGCCAGTATGCTTTATAATAGCTGATGTACTATTTCATAAGTAACCTGCAGGTGTCACTGTTAGCATCCTGATGTTTTAAATCCTGGAAATATAAAAGGATCTGTAGCCTTTCCTCTTTTGCTGACACTGCTTTGTAAACTAATGTGATAATGTTAACCTGCCTTTTTTGCATCACTATTTGGCTAAAAGGATGATGATGATTATTATTACAGTAGAGTCTCACTTATCCAACATAAATGGGCTGGCAGAACATTGGATAAGCAAAAATGTTGGATAATAAGGAGGTATTAAGGAAAGGCCTATTAAACATCAAATTACACTATGATTTTACAAATTAAGCACCAAAAACATCATGTTTTACAACAATTCAACAGAAAAAGCAGTTCAATACACGATAACGTTATGTAGTAATTACTGTATTCATGAATTTAGCACCAAAACATTGCAATATATTGAAAACATTGACTAAAAAAACTAGCTACTAACAAATTGACTACAAATCAAGATAGAATTGCATAAAATGAACTTACAGTAGCAACATTGTTGGAAATTAAATCCATAAAAAGTTCAATCCTTGCTGCCTAGAGAAGCAGCTGAGAATTGGGGTGGGAGGCAAACTGCACTGGATAATCCAGAACGTTGGATAAGTGAATGTTGGATAAGTGAGACTCTACTGTATTATTATTATTAATTTCTCAAAGCGGCAAGCAACATGTAAGAAGTAGAAAAACATAACATACTGATGACTTGAAGGTTGGGTTGCTGACCTGAAGGTTGCCGGTTCAAATCCAACCCAGGGAGAGCGCAAATGAGCTCCCTTTATCAGCACTAGCTCCATGTGGGAACATGAGAGAACCCTCCCACAATGGTGTTAAAAACATCAAGAACATCCTGGTATCCTTTGGGCAACGTCTTGCAGACAGCCAATTCTCTTACACCAGAAGTGACTTGCAGTTTCTCAAGTTACTCCTGACACGAAAAAAAAACGATATTTAGTGAAAGCCAAAGTCTAGCTAATTTCTTAAAGCCATTTAACAGCGAACCTTGTACTACATACTTAATAAGGTATCTAAACTTCCTGGGGATTCCAGGGACAAAAGACCAAAAAAATAAAAGGTACATAAATAGGTTGAAATCGCAATGCTCTGGAGCCAGTGTATGCTAGAAAAGGCTTGTAAACTCAGAGCTAAAGGTCACGAAGGCTGGAAGCTGTATGCTAAAGAAATCTGATTTAAATTATGGTAACTAGGAAGCTTGGCTAGGAAAAGATAGCATCCATGTTGTTTTCTGATAACTTTCCTTATAAATAATTGTATATTTGTTGACTGTATGACACACAAACATCCACTTTTATTAGGACTAAGGGCAACCAAATTTATTAAAAATATGTGCAAATTATTTTATGTAACTATAGAATAATAACATAACAAAATGAACAAAATGTTTTAAATTTCCATTCCCAGATTACGTTTGTCAGCCAAACCTCCCTCTTTTAGTTTTATTATCAATAAAGGATTAGTACTATGCAAGAGGAGCCCCGGTGGCGAAGTGTGTTAAAGTACTGAGTTGCTGAACTTGCAGACTGAAAGGTTTACAGGTTCAAATCCCAGGAGTGGAATGAGCGCCTGCTGTTAGCTCCAGCTTCTGCCAACCTAGCAGTTCAAAAACATGCAAATGTGAGTAGATCAATAGGTACCGCTCCAGCAGGGAGGTAATGGCGCTCCATGCAGTCATGCCGGCCACATGACCTTGGAGGTGTCTACGGACAACACCGGCTCTTCAGCTGAGAAATGGAGATGAGCACCAACCCCCAGAGTCAGACATGACTGGACCTAACATCATCACTATGCAAGAAAAAGACATACCAATTTTTTAAAAGAAACAGTCAATGGAAGTCAATGGAAGCTTTGAGTCTCCTTGAGAGAAAGTGGAATACAAATAATACAAATAAATAGAGGCCAAAATTATGTCCATAGGCCATTTTTTTAAATGTTTATGCATATCCAGAATGATTATAATAAGGATTTACTAGAAGATCAGCTCTAGGGCCACTTTTTAACAGCTGCTGTGTTAGAGCTGGTTCTGGTTTATCAGAAATTAAGAACTCTATTTTGCACATGCTCAGTGGTACTCTGTTCTCCCTTCACATATTCCAAAATATTACTTTGATGTTAAGAAAAGACATAGTTCTAAGATCCTGGTGAATTCACAGTTCATTTAGATCAGTGGTTCCCAACCTATGGTACGTGGACCACCGGTGATCTCCAAAAACTAAAATATGGTCTGTGGCCTCACCATTATTACACTGTTGCAATGAGAGCAATTGGTCTCATGAAACCCTCTTATAGTGTCAAGGCAACGGGGATTTTCTTTTTTCGTATCAGGAGCAACCGGAGTTGCTTCTGGAGTGAGAGAATTGGCCGTCTGCAAGGACGTTGCCCAGGGGACGCCCGGATGTTTTTGATGTTTTACCATCCTTCTGGGAGGCTTCTCTCATGTCCCTGCATGGAGCTGGAGCTGATAGAGGGAGCTCATCCACGCTCTCCCCGGGTGGGATTCGAACCTGGCAGCTTTCAGGTCAGCAACCCAACCTTCAAGTCACGAGGCTTTTATCCCCTAGGCCACCGGAGGCTCCACCGCAACGGGGATGTCAGGAGGGGAGAGGCTGACTACCCATGAAAGGCACAACAACAAGCCTCCTAACTGCTGCTTCTCCTCTTCCTCCCTCCCCCTGAGCGTAACCGATCCATGTGGCTCCTTGAAACATGGGCACCTTGGTGTCTTCGTTTTTAGGCCTGCTCCTGGGGTTATTTGGCGTACTGATTCAGAAAATTGCACTGGACAGACCACATCAGATATAGATTATTAAATATGGTGAGCAGATGGCGACTACTGGATAGCATATGTTGTGCATCAGAAACTAGAGCTGATGTGGTCTATCCGATGCAATTTTCTGAATTAGTACCCCAGATAACCAAACCAAACCTAAAGTTGACCAAAAATTGATTCATAACCTTTTTTGGTACTAATATTGGAAAGTGATCCCTGGTCAAATTGGTCCCTGGTCAAGTGGTCCCTGGTCAAAAAAAGATTGGGAACCACTGATTTAGATCCTGCCAGGGAAAAATACCTTGATTATGAGAGAAGTTCCTAGAGTGAGGCTCATCCATTGCACTTCAGATGTGCTGACTCCTGTATTTCCCTCCAAACGCAGGAAAATAAATGGCATGATTTGATAGAAGAATATGCTGCCTCAGTGGAGCCTCCTCCTCTGGGAATTTTGAACAGAGACGGATGGCTAGCTGTTGGAAGAGCTGTGATTCCATGACATGATGCTTTGGATACACATATAAATGAGGAAATTTGTCTTTTTGACTGAATGTTGCCCTTGTATTATTTCTTACAATATTTGGAAAGTGTTATGGAAAGGAATCTTTCTCTTGGATAGCACTATCCCTTAATGATAGCAA
This sequence comes from Anolis carolinensis, assembly GCF_035594765.1. Taxonomy (NCBI): domain Eukaryota; kingdom Metazoa; phylum Chordata; class Lepidosauria; order Squamata; family Anolidae; genus Anolis; species Anolis carolinensis. Next base: position 37,767 of record NW_026943902.1, read on the forward strand.
AGGCATGTGATGGGCAAAATAATTTTGGGTTCAAAATACAAAACTGCTTGTCCTGAGCCAATAACAATGACCTCCCTTTTCAATTCCAGGCCTGCCCTATGCCTCATCCAGAACAAACTAAGTTCCAGTTATGCATCAAATTAAACTAAAGTAAGCTCAATAAACCGTACATTAAAATATTTGTGGCTGTTTGCATGAGCCATGATAAGCAAAGCAAAACAAACTGTAGGTCATGTTTCAGGCACTGAAAAAATTTGGGTATATGGCTCTCCCTGTATGATTTCCAACTTTTTGCCACCAAAATGAAGCACCTCACATAAGAAATGCTTTCCTAGACTGTATTCTCATCTTATAATAAGCAGCTGGGAAAATGCATCTCATTTCAAAGCAAAACATACAAAGTAGTTACCTTAAATGCTTGTGTACAGTCTCTTTGTCTTCGGAGATACTTTATGTTAAAGAACCTTGTCATTCTTCACACATTCTCAGATAAGTTTTTGTGTGTGTCAGGAGCCACTTGAGAAACTCCAAGTTGGTTCTGGTTTGAGAGAATTGGCCAACTGCAAGGACGTTGCCCAGGGGATGCCCAGATGTTTTGATGTTTTACCAACCTTGTGGGAGGCTTCTCTCATGTCCCCGCATGGAGCTGGAGCTGATAGAGGGAGCTCATCCCCGCTCTTCCCAGGTTGGATTCGAACAGGTAACTTTCAGGTGAGCAACCCAAGCTCCAAGTCATCAGTCCTGCCAGCACAAGGGTTAACCCAATGCGCTACCGGGGGCTCCAGATAACTTCAGTAAGCAGGAGATTCTATCTACTGGGCCACTTATTTCATTCAAGACACTGGGAGCAACGTCTTAGATCCAGGATTAAGCCTACTTAAGTAAATGTATGGTTACTATTATGACTATTCTTGAAGTAGCCCTGATCCATCAATTCAAACACTAGTAGAAGAAACATACAGTCTGATAGTCTGGTTCTAAGAGACCTGATGCATAACCTGTTCTCAGGATAAGAGACAGAATGGTTTACAGTTGGCATTTTATCACCCTATCTGTTTAACTTGTATGCTGAACATATACATACAGCTCAAAGAGAAATAGAGGAAGAAGGCATAAAAGGTAGTAAGTAAGTAAGTAAGTAAGTAAGTAAGTAAAAGTTTATTTGTATACTGCTCTCTCTCCCGAAAGGGACTCAGGGCGGTTTCCAATATAAAATCAGCATAAAACATTGTACAATAAAACACTGAAAACACTATAAAACGCTATAAGAATTAAAAACAAAAACAAAACATAACAATTGAATAAAACAATCACATAAACAGAAGGAATATAAAAGGTAGAGCAAGGAACACCAATTTAAAAGAATACTTCTAGCAAAAATAGTAAGGTTATGGAATGATTACTAAAGAAAATCCAAGAAACAATAATAATAATAATAATAATAATAATAATAATAATAATAATAATAAACTATTAAATAATAAATTGGTGGTGGCGCAGTGTGTTAAAGCGCTGAGCATGTTCAGGCTGCTCACTTCAATTGAATACAGCTCTACCAATGTTGATACCAGATTGGCCCTCAGGTACAAAACATTTATTAATCAGTGGTATGGGCTCAATGAGGAGCCCAGGTGGTGAAGTGTGTTAAAGCACTGAGCTGCTGAACTTGCAGACCAAAAGGTCCCAGGTTCAAATCCCGGGAGCGGAATGAGCGCCCGCTGTTAGCCCCAGCTCCTGCCAACCTAGCAGTTCGAAAACATGCAAATGTGAGTAGATAAATAGGTACCGCTCTGGCAGGAAGGTAACGGTGCTCAATGCAGTCATGCCAGCCACATGACCTTGGAGGTGTCTACGGACAATGCTGACTCTTCAGCTTAGAAATGGAGATGAGCACCAATCCCCAGAGTCGGTCACGACTGGACTTAACGTCAGGGGAAAACCTTTACCTTAACCTATTAGTAAAATTAAAAATTAGTAAACTAGAAGGCAGTATGAAAAGATAAAGACTGTAATACAGATGGGTTGATTCCATCAATAGAGGAAGCTCTAGTCTGCTAGACCAGATCTCTCATACAGTCACCAAAAGTCAGCTTGCTGGCAGTTAAAAACAAATTGTGTAAGATGCCTTCTAAGCATCTTCTATGCTACGTGAACATAATTCAGAGTCATCTATGAAGTCCTATACATTTTGAAACCTTTGAATGTTCTCCCTTCTGATCTTTATGGTAGCCATGTTTATCCCTCCTGTTAATCTTAGAAGTATATTTGATGGGGCTGTAAGACATGGTTCTCTTGGAACTGCTTGCTCATAGAGGCTATAATGGCCCCAATTCTGTTGTCTTTTTGGTGACAGAGTGCTTAGCTTGCATTGAACAGTGTTCTCACTGGCTCAATGATTTTGTTATTTCTTTTGGTGTTGTTCTGCCTCCATGCTTAATTAAATGAACTGGAAGGACTCATAGCACGAAGGACAGATTGGAGACTGTAGTTGTGAAACAAAATATTTTATTAATAGACAAAATTGATCTCTTTTCCTCTTGATGCCACTATGAAGTCTCTTGTGAGGAAAGAAATCTTTGAGTCTATGCAGTTCTGGATAGATATTGCCACAGAGTATAAAGTCTTGTTATGACTGGATTCTTTGTATCTTTGAGATGACTTCAATGCAGTGTTGTTGACATGGCTTTCTCTATTGCTGTAGTCTATGGCTTTTTAATCTAATTTGAATACAGTTCCAACGTGACGTGAATTTCTGTGATCCTTTTACTTCCTACACTTCCTTCCAGTGCTTCACCAACTGACAAATTCTAACTGACAAAAATAACTGCCATTTCAGGCTGGCAGGAGCCAAGGCTAAGCTCTGCCCCTTTGGAACCTTAAAGAGACAGGGCAGCAGGTAATGTTTTGCCTCCTCGTGGCAGGACAGGTGTGGTGGTGAATTCTGTTTTTATCTGCTTTTCTATTTTAATACCCTGTTTCCCCTAAAATAAGACATCCCCAGAAAATAAGACCTAGTAGAGGTTTTGCTGAATTGGTAAATATAAGGCCTCCCCCGAAAGTAAGACCTAGCAAAGTTTGTGTTTGGAAGCATGCCCAACGAACAGAACACCAGAGCATGTAGGATTGGTAAATGTACGTACCTGGAAATGGAACATGGAAATATTGTACATGGAAATATTGGTAGTAATAAGAAATTCTTGATAGGATTCACAGTTTGTCTGGTTATGCTGGTTTGTGATGACAACTACTGCACAGTATATAATAAATGTTCATTTTTTTCTTCAACAATAAATGTGATTTTTTTTTCATAGAAAAATAAGACATCCCCTGAAAATAAGACCTAGCGCATCTTTGGGAGCAAAAATTAATATAAGACACTGTCCTATTTTCGGGGAAACACGGTAGTATTTGGAGGCTCTTTGGAAGAGGCCCCGCCCCCACCACTAGCCTCGCCCTTTAGTCCTAAAAGGCCTCTCATGAGAGATATAGAGGCTCAGCCCTGTCTCAGGCTCTTGGAAGGAGGCCCCGCCCCCTTCCTTAGCTCCACCCTTTATTCCTAAAAGTCTTCTCAGGAGAGGTATAGAGGCTCAGCCCTGTCTCAGGCTCTTGGAAGGAGGCCCCGCCCCCTTCCGTAGCTCCGCTCTCTGTGTCCCAACAAGCGCCTCAGGAGAGATATAGATCCTCAGCCCTATCTCAGGCTCTTGGGAAGAAGCCACGCCCACTCCTCTAGCTCCGCCCCCTGTGTGTCCTAACAGGCACCTCAGGTGCTCAGCCCTGTCTCCGGCACTTGGAAAGAGGCTCCGCCCCTCCCCTGGCCCCGCCCCCAAATGCACCTGTGGCCATCACCACCCCCCTGGATCGCTGCAGCATCCACCAGGGGGTGGTAGCACCCACTTTGGGAATCACTGGTGTAGACTCATGTTTTCCAGTTCAAAGACTCCGAAACGTGCCTCTCCCTTATCGACTCCGAAACCATTTTTCTTTCTCTTTTCTCTCTCGTACGTTCAAATTGTGGTTTTATCTGAAATTGCGGGAAGTAGTGAACAATCATTTTGCTTTACTAAACTTGGATGTGTACATGGATGTGTGTTTTGTTGTTTCCTGAGTAAATATTGCTTCTCGCAGCGAAGAGAGAGGCTGCCAAGCAGCTGGTCGAACTCCCACGCTGTGAACCCGGCAACTCCAGGCGTCCTTTTTGCCTGGAAGAACCTATTGATTGCGGCACATCTGAATTGTAGATTGCCAAGGGCCTGTTTTGAAAGTTCCTCTTTGAAGTTCGGGGTCGGGAAAGTCAATTGAAACTTAATTCCCCTTTTCTTTGATTTCTGGCAGTTCTGATTTAACATACCTGACTTTGGGTGAATCCAATTGTTTCATGCTGAAAACAAATGGTGAGAGCAATTTTTCAGAGGATTGCTTCTTCAACAGCTTTTGAAGGGAATGCTCAATGTGTTGTATCATATCACACTGCTGTATTTTAATAGAACGTTATCATTCGCTCTTTCTTTCTCTTGTGTCATCTTCATATGTTAGCAGAAAGGTCAGAAACCCAGCAAGGCAACTAGTCTTTGCCTTCCGGGCTTCCGCTTTCCAAAGCTGGGTTAATTAATTGACTTCAGATTTAATGTAACTACTAGAGATGTGCGCGAAAATTTTCCTTCGTTTCCTTCTGCTATCGTTTCATTTCGGCCGTTCGTCTACCCAAAACGAATGACGACATTTTCGTAGGAAACGAGAGGTGACACGAAAATGAAAGCCGCATAGTTATCGTGCTTGCTTTCGTTTTGCTTTCGTTTCGGCCCCATAACAATAATCAGGTACTGACAGAGAGCTTCTTTCCCGTGACAGCTGATGTGTGCCAATGGGTGTTAATAATAATATTAATATTAATAATAATAGTTACTCTGGGACCATAAGCTGAGTCTGGGAGAGGAGTGCCTCCCCATTACATCTGATGTGTACCAATGGGTTTTAATAATAATATTAATATTAATAACGATTGCTACTCTGGGACCCTAGGCTGAGTCTGAGAGAGGGCTCGTTCCCCATGACATCTGATGTGTACCAATGGGTCTTAATAATAATATTAATATTAATAACGATTGCTACTCTGGGACCCTAGGCTGAGTCTGAGAGAGGTTTGCTTCCCCACGACATCTGATGTGTCTTAATGGGTGTTAATAATAATATTCATATTAATAACAATAGTTACTCTGGGACCCTAAGCTGAGTCTGAGAGAGGAGTGCCCATTACATCTGATGTGTACCAATGGGTCTTAATAATAATATTAATATTAATAACGATTGCTACTCTGGGACCCTAGGCTGAGTCTGAGAGAGGGCTCGTTCCCCATGACATCTGATGTGTACCAATGGGTCTTAATAATAATATTAATATTAATAACAGAGTAAACAAGTGAGGTCACAGGTATCATTTTTGCCAAGTAGGTGTGGAAGGTGAGGAAGACCTTCAGCCATTGGTCAATTTTAGATAAGCCAAAGGTATATAATCTTTGTTTGCTACGCACATGTTGCGACGGCCATTTGCAAAGTACGGACCCACTAGAGTGAGTGCCTACGGTTGTTTGCCTTATCATCAGCTGTGATAACAATAAAAGACTTGTTTTAATGCTCTCCTGGAATTCTCTCCTTTATTTCCCCTCCAAGCTAGTCTCCAACAACTTCATGCCCTTTCATACCATTCCTAGATGTAGTAGCAGACCAGATCTCCAAGTTTATCACCAGGCAGGTTGGTTGCTGCCCAGATCCACACCAATGTGTGTGCCAACCTTGTCTGCAGTTGTAATGAAATAATTTATATTTTCTGCCTGATCTTTGGGTCCCTATGCGGAGTGGATTTTACCCCTGAACATTCAATCTGCAAGATGCCTAGTGTCATGCATCTGCAAGCACTGAAAACACACTTCAACCCTCGCAGTGCCTTTGTGTGTCCCAGCATTTAGTTTGAGAATTACTGTGAAAAAGGGGATCCAAGGTTATTTAATGCCCACACAACTCTCTGCTGAGCTGCAGCTCTTTTCCAATATAGGCCTTGTTTGCAAAGGCGACAGAGATTGGTCCCAGCTTCCCCAAGTCTCCTTAGTGATCGAGCAAAGCAGCAGGTCTTCAAAAGCCAATGGCCCCGGGAGGGCATAATTTTATCATCAGGCTTTTACACTATCAAAGGCAATTACACGTAAGTACCTCTGTGCTGACTTACTATAGAACCATGGCAGGGAGGAGAATTGAAAGGTTTGTCAGTGGCAAATTATATGTGTCGGCTTGTTCTGTGATCCTGGATGTTTTTTTAAAAACGGTTCAAACGGGATGTGGGAGAATGGTAGCAAGAGGAATGGCTTCAGCTGTTGCTGTATGGCTTTTTCCCATTCGAAATTCCCCTGGTGGCTATCCTGAATGAGCGGAAAGAATAAAGAATACGTGTTGTTGATAAAGAATACGTTTGCTCTCCCTAAATAATAGGAAATCACATTATGTGGCCCTCCAAGATCATTTACCCGGACCCTGCCCTAAACTTCCAACTTAAGGTTGCCCTAAGTCTGAAATGACTTGAAGGCAGAGGCGGTTCAACCACCAGGCCAACTAGGCAACTCCGGTCTCCTGCGGCCTGCCTCCGCAAGGTATTGAACTGCTTTTTCTGTTGATTTGTTGTAAAACATGATGTTTTAGTGCTTAATTTGTAAAATCGTAATGTAATTTGATGTTTAATAGGCTTTTCCTTAATCCTTATTATCAAACATTATCAAACAATGCTTTTATTTTTCAGTGATTGAGAAGAACGTCATGTTCTGTCAAACTTAGGGAAGTTGCCTGTCTTGTATGTTAAGATTAATTGGTTGTTGCTGCTGTTCTTAACGTGTTCCATCACCTGGTTCATTTGCTTTGCTTTTTTAACTGACAGATTTATTTCCCAGGGATTGAACTATTTGCATATGATTATATCGTTGGCTGATCCTCCCCTTCCCCTTTACTGTTTTGTACCATGCTGATCGGGAGCCCCCGGTGGCGCAGCGGGTTAAACTGCTGAGCTGCTGAACTTGGTGACCGAAAAGTTGGTGGTTCAAATCTGGGGACCGGGGTGAGCTCCTGCTGTTAGCCCCAGCTTCTGCCAACCTAGCAGTTCAAAAACATGCCAATGCGAGTAGATCACTAGGCATCGCTTCTGTGGGAAGGTAACGGCGCTCCATGCAGTCATGCCAATGGCCACATGACCTTGGAGGTGTCTATGGACAACGCCGGCTCTTCGGATTAGAAATGGAGATGAGCACCAACCTCCAGAGTTGGATATGGTTAGACTTAAAGTCAAGGGAAAACCTGTATCTTTACTATCATGCTCATCTATGGTGAATTTTAGTTACTGTCTAGGGCAGGGGTCCCCAAACTAAGGCCCGGGGGCCAGATGCGGCCCATCGAAGCTATTTATCCGGCCCCCACGGCACAAGAGCAGAAGGGGGTTGGCCTAAATGACCCAAGGGGTCTCTTCTTCTCTTACAACCATTATTATTATTATTATTATTATTATTATTATTATTATTATTATCATCATCATTGAGGCTGGGTGGCCATCTGTCAGGGGGTGCTTTGCTTGTGCTTTCGGTGCACAAGGGCAGAAGGGGATTGGACTAAATGGCCCAAGGGGTCTCTTCCAACCCTCTTTTTTATTATTATTATTATTATTATTATTATTATTATTATTATTATTATTATTATTAACATTGAGGCTGGGTGGCCATCTGTCAGGGATGCTTTGCTTGTGCTTTCGGTGTACAAGGGCAGAAGGGGATTGGACTCAATGGCCCAAGGGGTCTCTATCAATCCTATTTATTATTATTATTATTATTATTATTATTATTATTATTATTATTATTATTACAGTAGTCTTGCTTATCCAACATAAACAAGCTGGCAGAACGTTGGATAAGTGAATATGTTGGATAATAAGGAGAGATTAAGGAAAAGCCTATTAAACATCAAATTAGGTTATAATTTTACAAATGAAGCACCAAAACATCATGTTATACAACAAATTTTACAGAAAAAGTAGTTCAATACACAGTAATTCTATGTAGTAATTACTGTATTTACGAATTTAGCACCGAAATATCATGATATATTAAAAACATTAACTACAAAAATGCGTTGGATAATCCAGAACGTTGGATAGGCGAGTGTTGGATAAATGAGACTCTACTGTATTATTAACATTGAGGCTGGGTGGCCATCTGTCAGGGGTGCTTTGCTTGTGCTTTTGGCGCACAAAGGCAGAAGGGGATTGGACTCAATGGCCCAAAGCGTCTCTTCCAACCCTCTTTATTATTATTTTTGTTGTTGTTGTTATTATTATTCATTATTATTGCTCGGTGGCCAACTATAGTCTGACCCTCCAACGGTCCGAAGGATTGTGAACCGGCCTCCTGTTTAAAAAGTTTGGTACATATTTTTACCTTCCTTGCCTAGTTTATCCATGCCTCACAACCTCTGAGGATGCCTGCCATAGATGTGGGCGAAACGTCAGGAGAGAATACTCCTGGAACATGGCCACACAGCCCGAAAGACATACAACAACCCTGTGATCCTGGCCATGAAAGCCTTCGACAACACGATGGGAGTTTAATTTAGAATGAGCCTAGGTTTTTATGCCTGTGTAGATTGACCCTAAATAGATTTATGTTGAATGCATTTATATCAGTACTGAACACCTGAGTTTGCTGTTAGACAGCTCGTCACTGTCTTATATTTATTTAAAAGAGAGCAGAGAAAGCCACTGGGAGGGCGGGGGGCGGTGGGTAGAAAGAATGCCAAGGTAGTCATGGGCATCACGGCTGGAAAATTGGATATGACACATAGCTAAATGTATCGCAGAGAAAAAGAGAAGCTTTCTATGTACTTAAACTTGAGATGCCTTTCATCTTTGGTCTTTTTTGTTTAATACCAGCGGAGATCAAAGTATTATTTCAGGAAGAGGGATGGGAGGACCACTGGAAATGACAGGAATCTAACCCGCAGCACGTAGCTAAGCAAAGAATATGCTCCTCTGAGCTCCTTCAGTCGAGTGCTCTCGACTCAGAAAGCATTATAAACTGCTCTTGACTCCGGTAATGACCTGGAAATGTAAAGAAATGAACGGAGGCATTGTCTGCATCAAATGCTGATCTTATGCATTTGCGAGACGGCAAAGGGGTTCCAATGTAACTGTTTAGGAAAGTATTCCTCCCCTTTTAGCCCAGAAAAAAATTGGGAAAACACTGACTCTAGTATAAGCCGAGATGCCAATAAAATTACATTAATTGAGGCATCGGTAGTTTAAATGTTTTTGAATCTTTACATCAAACTGTAATTTAAGATATGACTGTTCAACTCTGATTAAATCATTATTTTCATCTTCTTCAATGTAAAGGTGCTTATGTATCCTTTTAATAATCATAGAGTGAACTAATAAATGTAATAATAATAATAATAATAATAATAATAAATGCAGTAAAATAATAAATGTATTAATAATAATAAAAATAGAGTAAAATAAATGTAAAAATAGCAGTAATAATAATAGAGTGAAATAAATGTAATAATAATAATTAATATAGTAAAATAATAAATGTAACAATACCAAAAATAATAGAGAAAAATAATAAATAAATACTTAAGTATAAGCCAACCTGAATATAAGCCAACCAGGATCCTCACCCGAGTATAAGCCGAGATTTTTTTTCAGTACTAAAAAAGGGCTGAAAAACTAGGCTTATACTCGAGTATATACAAAAAATAAAATCAATAATAGGTGGTGAAGTGTGAAGACCTGAAGTGTGGGGGGCGGGCTGTGGCGCAGCTGGTTAATAGCCAGCTGCAATAAATCACTACTGACCAAGAGGTCGTGAGTTTGAAGCCCGTGTCGGATTAAGTAGCCGACCATTAAATAGCCCCAGCTTGTTGTTTACCTAAGCAACCCAAAAGACAGTCGCATCTGTCAAGTAGGAAATTTAGGGACCGCTTATGCGGGGAGGCTAATTTAACTAATTTACGTCATCATAAAAATGTCCTGCAGCATGCGGAAGAATGAGGAAGTACTCCATCAAGGACTCGGTGTCACAGTGGATGATGAAGCAGCAGCTCCTTCTGTGGCCGAAATCGAGCATGACTACTTCATGAAGTCAGAAAAGCTGGGAAATGTTAAATAACCTCTGTGTCTCTGTCTGTGTGTGTCGTATGTCTAATGGCATGTTTGCCATGTATATGTACACTGTGATCTGCCCTGAGTCCCCTTCAGGGTGAGAAGGGTGGAATATTATTATTAATAATAATAATCCGATTTTTGAAACTCCTCAAAACACAGCAGACAAAAAATCAGTACAAGAAAACCGCACTACAAACTAGAGCTGGCACAACAAAACATTGCATGGAAAGTTCCTTGAGAAAATGGGAGGAAAAGCTGATAAGGAGAAGACCTGGCTCTGGCTCACGAATGGGACCCTGAAGAAGGAGACAGAAGGCCTGATCCTTGCAGCCCAGGAGCAAGACATCAGGACAAAGGCAATTCAGGCCAAGATCCAAAAATCAGCTGATGACCCAAAATGCAGACTGTGCAAGGAAACCGACAAAACCATTGATCCTATCCTCAGCTGCTGTAAGAAAATTACACAGACAGACTACAAACAGAGGCACAACTATGTGGCCCAAAGGATTCATTGGAACTTATGCCTCAAGTACCACCTCCCAGCAGCAAAGAACTGGTGGGATCACAAACCTGCAAAAGTATTGGAAAATGAGCACGCAAAGATACTGTGGGACTTCTGAATGCAGACTGACAAAATTCTGGAACACAACACACCAGACATCACAGTTGTGGAAAAGAAAAAGGTTTGGATCATTGATGTCGCCATCCCAGGTGACAGTCGCATTGACAAAAAACAACAGGAAAAACTCAGCCGATTGAACTGCAAAGACTCTGGCAGAAACCAGTGCAGGTGGTCCACGTTGGGTGCCGTGCCAAAAGATCTCAGACCGCATTTGGAAACAATAGACATTGACAAAATTACGATCTACCAACTGCAAAAGGCCACCCTGCTGGGATCTGCGCGCATCATCCGAAAATACATCACACAGTCCTAGACACTTGGGAAGTGTTCGACTTGTGATTTTGTGATACGAAATCCAGCATATCTATCTTGTTCGCTGTGTCATACTATGTCATTGTGTCAATAATAATAATAATAATAATAATAATAATAATAATAATAATAATGTGTCTTGCTAGCTTATAACATGATGTAAAGTAATGGATATACTGAGGGTTTGGTGCTCAACAAGAACAGCATTTATTCAGTGTAGAACCACCTTCACTTTTTAGGGATATAAAACTTCTGCTTTTTTGTTGAAACTCCAAGAACACTCAACAGATTAAATTTGAGCTGCTTTGCCATCAAAAGACCAATAGATGGTGCTGGTGTCTAAGCAATACCTCTGCTGACTATACTACTGAGTTTACTCAACCAAAGAGTGGCACTTGGTATCATTTATTTCTTCCTATGGGAAATGGGCTGGTTCATTCACAGCAAGATAAATCCAAATGGAGTAACTCCTTGGGACAGGCTCTCCGCACTTCCTCTCCACATGAGGCAACCCTGATGCCTATTAAGTAAACTGGCTGGGATTTCTGGGAGTTGTAGGCCAAAAATATCTGGGGACCCGAGGTTGAGAACCACTGCACTAAGATAAGGTGTTTGAGGAGTCTCACTTCCCAAATCCTAGAAGGAATGTTATCTTTCAATTAGCAAAGGAATCGTCTGTATATGAACATCTACAACAGTGGCTCCCAAACTTATTTGGCCTACCGCCCCCTTTCCAGAAAAAATATGACTCAGCGCCACCTGGAAAGGGGGTGTGGCTTAGAGGGGTGGGCGTGGCTCCTGCTCAGGAGGGCGGGGCTGAGCCTCTCCCCTAGTCCAAGATGCAGGGCTGCGAGGGGGAGGTGGGCGGGGCCACAAATGGCCGGCCAGGACTGGGATGGGCGGAGTTACGAGCTCTGAGGCAGGGCTGAGCTTCTAACCCTGTCTGCGGCGCCTGCCAGGACACAGGGGGAGGGGCTAGAGGAGGGGCGGGGCCTCTTCCCAAGTGCCTGACAGGGCTGAACCTCTATACCGGTGTTCTAACAAGCGCCATGAAAGGTATACAGAGGCTCTTGGGAAGAGACCCCGCCCCTAGCCCCGCCCTTTAGTGCTAAAAGGCCTCTCAGGAGAGGTATAGAGGCTCAGCCCTGTCTCATGCTCTTGGAAGTAGGCCCCGCCCCCACCCCTAGCCCTGCCCTTTAGACCTAAAAGGCCTCTCAGGAGAGGTATAGAGGCTCAGCCCTGTCTCATGCTCTTGGGAAGAGGCCCCGCCCCCATCCCTAACCCCGCCCTTTAGTCCTAAAAGGCGTCTCAGGAGAGGTATAGAGGCTCAGCCCTGTCTTGGGCTCTTGGGAAGAGGCCCCGCCCACTCCTCTAGCTCCACCTCCTGTGTTGTAACAGGCGCCTTGGGCTCAGCCCTGTCTCTGGCACTTGGGAAGAGGCTCCGCCCCTCCCCAGGCCCCGCCCCCAAATGCACCTGTGGTAATCACCGCCCCCCTGAATTGTTGCAGCGCCCACCAGGGGGCGGTGGTGCCCACTTTGGGAATCACTGTACTAAAATAATGTATAAATATTAAAGTATAGTGCCTCTACTTTGTGGATTTTCACTTTTCGCAGGTGGTCCTGGAATGTAATCCCCGAGATAAGTGAGGGAACACTAGACTCAATGCTGGGCAGCTTCCACTGGACAGTGTTGTGAGAGCAACACTGTCCAGCTCCTACTTGAGCTGGCCTTTCCCCCTCCAAAGCCCAGCACTTCGATCATGCTTAACATAGGGGAGGGGGGAAACATCTTAAGGGAGTCTGAAGTGGTAATGGGCCATGAAGCATATGGCAATGTTCTGCCATCTCGAGAGCCATATGTACCGGCCTATAGACTGTCAGGATGTGATACACTACAGATAATATCTGTGATAAATTATTCACTTAACCAAAAATTGTACATCAAACCTCAGCAGCTGGTAAAAATTGGAGGCTTGCCCAGTACATTAAGGGAAGTTTGCTTCCTCAAAGCTTGACTATTCTTTGGGGGATTCTGAATTATGCATGTTACCCTGAAAGCAAATGCTGTACATACACATTCAAAGTTATTATTAACCTCATCAAGCAGGAAAGGGATGGAGAAAGCAGCTGGTTTTCAGCTAACAGGCTTAGGATGTGACGATACATTTCAGGATTTACTGAGAAAGGGCATGAGCCTCCATTCTTGACATCTTGGTCGCAAAGCCAACCAGGATGAGATTGTAGAAAGGGTGCTTACGATTTTAAATATTGAAAATGTTTGATAATGGACAGTGCCGTTCTGTCAGTAACTACCAATCACATTTTTAAATGTTTCAATCATATTTTAGTGCAACAATAATCCTCCCTAACGTGGCAGGACTAGGAATGAAAAGATCTGCCGAGCATAACCCACAACCAGAGACATCTGGATCCGAATTGCTGGATTTATGACAACAAATCCAGCCCGAAGGAAGAGAGGCAGAGCTGTCAAACATGGCAGGTGATTCGTACAAAAAACAAAACAAAGTGGGATGAAAGAATGAGCTGAAGGCAGAATGAGAAGAAGATATAACCGAGTCATTTGATCCATTAAAACCACAGGTATCAAAGCCTATGGGAAAACTAACAGGGATGGTAAAGCCAGCTTTGGAAGCATTAGATCTCAGCTTAGATCCAAATCGCAAAATCAAAGAACGACAAGAAATGTCAGATGTCTTATAACAAAAATGGAAAATTTGGAAAATAAAAGGGTCAATCTTTTATTATTTACTAGCTGGTTCTAACCCCGTCTTAACAACAAAAGTTGTGTTTTATTTTATAAAGCATCTAAAAGGATATTAGAGTATACTAGCTATGCCCGGCCACGTGCTGCTGTGGCGAAGTATGGTGGTATGGGAAATAAAGTATTGAGGAATTGGTGGTAGTTAAGGTTAAGGGTCCCCTGGGCTGAGTGGGTTGCTAGGAGACCAAGTGAGCGGAACTTAGCATTCTAACTGGCAGCAATTGGATAAAAACGATTATTCCTCTCCCCTCTAATTAGGACCGAGGGTGGTAAATTTCAGAAATAAAAATAGATACCAATAAAATTACATTACCGTATATACTTGAGTATAAGCCAACCCGAATATAAGCCGAGGCACCTAATTTTACCACAAAAAACTGGGAAAACATTGACTCCAGTATAAGCCGAGGGTGGTAAATTTCAGAAATAAAAATAGATACCAATAAAATGACATTACCGTATATACTCAAGTATAAGCCGACCCAAATATAAGCCGAGGCACCTAATTTTACCACAAAAAAAACTGGGAAAACATTGACTCCCGTATAAGCCGAGGGTGGGAAATTTCAGAAATAAAAATAGATACCAATAAAATTACATTACCGTATATACTCGAGTATAAGCCAACCCGAATATAAGCCGAGGCACCTAATTTTACCACAAAAAACTGGGAAAACATTGACTCCAGTATAAGCCGAGGGTGGTAAATTTCAGAAATAAAAATAGATACCAATAAAATTACATTACCGTATATACTCGAGTATAAGCTGACCTGAATATAAGCTGAGGCACCTAATTTTACCACAAAAAAACTGGGAAAACATTGACTCCAGTATAAGCCGAGGGTGGTAAATTTCAGAAATAAAAATAGATACCAATAAAATGACATTACCGTATATACTCGAGTATAAGCCGACCCGAATATAAGCCGAGGCACGTAATTTTACCACAAAAAACTGGGAAAACATTGACTCCAGTATAAGCCGAGGGTGGCAAATTTCAGAAATAAAAATAGATACCAATAAAATTACATTACCGTATATACTCGAGTATAAGCTGACCCGAATATAAGCCGAGGCACCTAATTTTACCACAAAAAACTGGGAAAACATTGACTCCAGTATAAGCCGAGGGTGGTAAATTTCAGAAATAAAAATAGATACCAATAAAATTACATTACCGTATATACTCGAGTATAAGCCAACTCGAATATAAGCCCTCCTCCAATGCTAAGGCTTCCCACCAAATGGAACTGTAGAGGAGAGTCTACTGAACAAGCCAGGACCTGCCGCAGACCAGGACTGCCATCAGTTGAGGAGTTACGAAGGTGGAGGCATTACTTTTCATTCAACCCTCATAAAATTTCACACCATTACGGTGGGATTTCACCACACTTGATTGCCAAAGGGCTAATTATAAACTCCTCTCTATGTCCCCTTCCTGCCTAATTAGATTTTTGTTGTAACAAGATAAAAGGGGGGACTGTATCGGTTGTCTTTTTTCCTCTCCCTATGCCGAATTAAATTCATGAAAAAGTCAAATGGTTGAGAGACAGAGAAAGGTGTAGGAAACATTAATAGACTTTAGAATAAAATCCAGGCAGATTCAAATTGATTTCACTGCCAGGGGAAAATTGAATGCACAGGGAATTAGATTTATGCGCTGTCAAGTATGACTGCCGGGCGGTATCCATACAGAGGACGGTTAAAATGGTAATTGTTGGAGAGGGATGAAAATTGGGTGTGAATAGAGCAATGAACCATCCCAGGGAAGTCTGGAATGGACTTTACATGACACTAGGATCATTATCAGTAATGTATCACAATGCAAACATTGTGCATTAGGGATGTAATTCAATCACAACATTTAAATGTATAAACAATACGTTTAGTAACTGTGTGTGTGAGAGTGTGTTTTTCATATATAGATATGAAAAAAGGGACATAAATAGAACAGATTTAAGACTTGCAAGTTAGGGTATCTATTTTGCTATGTGTATTACCTACACTAAATTGTGTATATTCTGGATTCAGTGCACAGTTTTGTATACCTCTCTCTCACACTGTAAAAGCTTTTATCGTCCTAGGTCATGTTGATAATATAGAGCAGTCAAGGATAACATTCGTCTGAGCTGGATGAGGTTTTTTCTCCCCTTTTGGTTATAAAAGCTATCCTGCTGCCAAACTTTAATCATAGAATCATAGAATCATAGAATAGTAGAGTTGGAAGAGACCTCATGGGCCATCCAGTCCAACCCCCTGCCAAGAAGCAGGAAATCGCATTCAAAGCACCCCCGACAGATGGCCATCCAGCCCCTGCTTAAAAGCCTCCAAGGAAGGAGCCTCCACCACAGCCCGGGGGAGAGAGTTCCACTGTCGAACAGCCCTCACTGTGAGGAAGTTCTTCCTGATGTTCAGGTGGAATCTCCTTTCCTGTAGTCCTAGTCTGCAGGGCAGCAGAAAACAAGCTTGCTCCCTTAATTGTGCACTACTTACTTGGAAAGTAGGTGTTATAATTCAGAAACGTAATTTTTGTGGCAGCCATTTTTAACTTTTCAATATGCCATTTTAGACCTTTTTTTGCAGGCCGCAAAAACACGTTTTTACAGTTTAATAAACTTTTCTCATGTTTTTATGATAGAACCAATTAGGAAAGGACACCTATAACCCAGGGGAAAGAATCGTGTCACATAGTGTTAGTCACAGATTTTATTCTCTCTAGGAATCTCTAGATCCTTCCAATGGTAAGTTTACAGAGTCATGCTGGAAGACCTAGAAATTCTTAGAGAGGTACTTTCAGGTTAAAAAAAAACTAATTCCTTTGCTCACAGATATTTACTTCCATGAAGGATCTTGTACTCCTAACCACAAGGAATGAGAACTATATACAAAATTGGTAAAAGTGAGGTAGCAATAATAGAACATGTCAGTATAGCTATTGAGCAAATAGCTAAAATCAGGTATGGAAAGCTATAATAAAGGATGAAGCTATATAAATATCCAAGTCGGTCAAACATCTTTGTAATAGGATAAACAGGCCAAATATGGCACAGGAACAGCTGGATTTTAACTACAGCCAATTTTTCACTTTTGTGGGGTTTAGGGGTACAGGAGACCTGCAAAAGTTGAAAAAACATACAAATAAACATTATTCCTACCAGGATGACAAACGGCTCTAGACAACAGTGACAGCTATGGCAAGCCCCAGCTGCAGTATATGCAATCTTCATGTTCCCCTTCTGTCTCCTTCTTCCGCTGAGACAGGAGCATGCTCCGCACAGCCAGGCTTCGTGTTACTCTCTCAGCTGAGGAAGGAGACAGAGAATTCTTCCTCCACTAAGAAAGGGGCCATGCTACTCTTCCCTCAGTCAAGAAAGGGTACAAATATTCCTTTCTTTGCCAAGACAGGGACACACCATGTAGCTGGGCTTCCGGTCCCTTTCTTGGCCACGAAAGGAGATGGACACTCCTTCCTCCACTGAGACATGGCACACCCTGTATAGTTGGGCTTCCCACACCCTCTTAGCCAATGAAGGGGATGAGGATTCCTTCTTCTTTTGAGAAACGAACAGATGCACCCAGCAAAGTAATGGAGTGGCACGTGGGCTGAGCAAGGTAAACAGAGTGAGCCAGCCAGTGATAGGAAAATCTGTGTCTTGCGTTCTCAGGCCTCCACTGACCATGCTGAGCTGAGGCTAGCTAGAGGAAAAGGGACTGGCACACTCATGTGGTAGCCTTCTCCAACCTGAGACCTGCTTGGAGCCATGCTGTCTGTTGATAATGGAATTATGTGTGTGCACATATATGCCTTCAAACTGCATGTCAACTTATGGCTGCTCCATAAGGCAAGAGATACTCAGAGATGGTTTTGTCATTGCCTTCTTTGAAATATAGTCTATGGCACTGCTTCTTAAACCAAGGGTCCTGACCCCAAATAGGGTTCCCTTAGCTCAATGTTGGGGGTCACAAAATTTGGCAACAGTAAAAGGCTTCTGAAAGCCACCTAATCACAGAAATCAGCAACAACAAACAGTGTTCACTCTGCAGAAAATGCTTCAGCTGTACTCCACAAAAAGAAAAATCAGCCTGTTTAACAAGCCTTTCAAATGTTGATTCATTATCATTAAATGCTTGATTTTATATCTATTTTATATAGCTATATACCTGGAGTCATGGAAAATTTCTTAGGCAGAAAGGAGTCACAAGTAGAAAAAGTTTTTAAAGTCCTTGTCTACAGCATTTGATATTCAGTGGTGGGATCCCATCCAAATAAAAACCAGAACTGCAGTGATTTAGGATGTTTAGAAACTGGCTGATAAGTTTGACCTTTCACAATGAAATTTTAAAAACATACAATTGTCAGCTCACCACAGCCGCTCCTGAATGAACACACGAGACTCTCTGTGGTATCACCAGGAACTTTTACTGTAGGAAACATGAACATCAGAAAAGCCAAGAATGGGAGGCTCCGGCCAACCCTCCTTTATATACCCTCCCCCTCATTTGAACAGTCTCTTCCCGCTCAGTAAAACCCCGCGCAAATTCCCCGCCAAGTCCATCAGCCGTTTCTCCTCCGAGTCCTGGGACGCAGGTGTCTTATCACTGTCAGTGACCCTGAAACTCAGAGCCACATCCAGGCTCTAGTAGCAGGGTTCTGACATGGCGTCCTCCTCCCCTTCGTCCTGGAAGGAAAAGATTAAACACAACTATTGTTCTCCGCTGTCCAGAGTTCCTTTATACTTTTTTAACAGGCTGCAATGGAATACCGGGTGTACCTTTCCTAGGTCCTTTGGTAGCCTCAGCTCATAGGTCACTTCGTTTATTCTTTTTGCTACCCTGAATGGCCCTATATAGCGTGGAGCCAATTTCTTGGATGGGAACCCCAATTTCAGGTTTTTTGTGCTCAGCCAAACCAGATCTCCTTCGCCCAATTTGTCCCCCTCTCGGCGCCTACGATCCGCAAAGAGCTTGTACTTCTTTTGTGTTTCCCGCAATGCCTCTACCACGGTTTGCCACCCTTGCTTGATTTTGGCCGGCCATTCCTCGTCGGTCTGGCCCTCCCCTTCCTTCCACTCGGGTAGCCTGGGGAAAGGTGCCACCTCCTGTCCGTATACTATTTCGAATGGGGCACGACCTGTGGCCGAATGTACGGCCCCGTTAAAAGCCATCTCAGCAAACGGAAGAAGGTCCGCCCAATCATCCTGTCTATAATTGGTGTACATCCTTAAGAATTGGCACAGTGTCTGTTGGGTACGTTCGACCCCCCCGTTGGTCGCGGGATGAAAGGCCGAGCTCAGGTTCCTTTCTGCTCCTAACAGCTGTAAGAATTTTCCCCAAAATTTAGCAGTAAATTGGACTCCCCGGTCACTAATTATCTTGTCGGGACACCCATGTAGGCGATATACATGCTTCACATACAAATCAGCAAGTTTTTCAGCTGAAGGGAGTTTTGGCAGAGCCACAAAGTGTGCCTGTTTTGAGAATAGGTCCAATATTGTCCAAATGTATCTGTGGCCTCTGCTGGGGGGTAGTTCGCCTACAAAATCCATGGCTACGCATTCCCATGGCCTCATGGGCTCCACCACCTTCTGCAATAGCCCCTGGGGCTTCCCCGGTGGTGTTTTTCCCTCTGCACATAATTCACACTGCGTGACGTATCCCCTGGCGTCTTTCCTCATTCCGGGCCACCAGCATTGTTTGGCCAACAGTTTAATAGTCCTGGTGGGGCCTAGATGACCCGCACCCTTGTTATCATGGTACTTCCTTAACATTTCTCGTCTTAAACATTCAGGAATATACAATTTCTTATTTACAAACACCAAATCCCCACACAATTCTCCCTTTTCTTTGTTTGTTTGTAACCATTTGTCCATTCCATACGCTCGCTTCAACTCTTCCTCCCATATTTCTTCTCCCCCCGTGGAAATGGCAGTACGTTTGTTTTCTTTGGCCGCTTGTGCTCGAGTTAGTACTGCCAGGCCCCATTGCTTATCAAGAAAAATACTCCCTTCAGATTCCTGAATTCCTCCCCCGTGCTGAGGCATCCGAGAGAGAGCGTCAGCGAGTATATTATGTTTCCCCTGGAAGAATCTGAGTCTGAAATCAAAACGGCTGAAATATTGGGCCCATCTAATTTGCTTCGCTGATAGTTTACGAGGGGATCTTAGATACTGTAAATTTCTATGGTCAGTCCACACCTCAAACGGTGTTCCACTTCCTTCCAGAAAGTGTCTCCAGCACTCTAGTGCTTTTAGAATCGCTAAGGCTTCTCTCTCCCAAATCGGCCAGTTTTTTTCTGTATCGCTAAACTTTTTTGACAGATAGCCACATGGCTTCAGGTTCCCCCCCTCGTCTTTCTGTAGCAGAACTGCCCCATATGCCCGGTCTGACGCATCGCAATGTAATACAAAGGCTTTAGACATATCAGGGTGCTGTAGGACAGGCTCCTCAGTAAAACGCTTTTTAAGGGCTTCGAAAGCTTCCTGGCATTCTATTGTCCAGGTCAGTTTGGCCCCTGGGGCCTTCACTTTGGCTGTTTCTCCCCTACCTTTAGTCTTTAACAAATCCGTTAATGGCAAAGTGAGGCGCGCAAAGTCCTTGATAAATGCTCTATAGAAGTTTGCGAACCCTAGGAAGGATTGCAGCTGCTTCCGTGTTTTGGGGGCTTCCCACCCCCTCACGTCTTCTACCTTCGCAGGGTCCATCGCCACTCCCTGGGAGGAAATCCTATACCCCAGAAAGTCTATCTGGTCTTTATTGAACTCGCACTTGGCAAGCTTCGCATACAGTTTTGCTTCTCTCAACTTTTGCAGGACTTCCCTGACTAGTTCTATGTGTTGCTCCTTAGTCCGAGATACTAACAATATGTCATCTAAAAAAACAAAGACTCCCTTGTACAACAATGGATGCAACACTTCGTTGATTAATTGCATGAACGCGGCGCCTCCGCCGCACAAACCGAAAGGGAGCACACGATAATTGAATAATCCGAATGCACAGGAGAAGGCCGTCTTCCACCTGTCCTCTGGTTTAATCTGCAATTTATGGTACGCTTCAATTAAGTCCAATTTAGTGAATATCTGTCCCTCCGATAACTGGGCGATCAAGTCCTTCACTAAAGGTAGGGGGTATTTATTTCCAGAACTGATTGCATTCAGGCCCCTGTAGTCAATGCAGAGCCTCAGCGTTTGGTCCTTTTTGCGCCTGAACAACACAGGCGCCCCTAGAGGGGAATTTGAAGGCTCTATGAAACCCCTCGCTAGGTTTTTATCAATGTATTTTCTCAGTTCCTCCTTTTCCCTAGCCGACATTGGGTATATTTTTGCCTTAGGAAGCTCTGCTCCTGGGACTAGCTCTATCTTCACTTCAACTCTCCGCTTCGGTGGGAAACTGTCTGCTTCCTTCTCATCGAATACGTCCACAAAATCCCGATACTCTGGGGGTAATTTATCTGCCAGTTCTGCTATCCTGATAGAGTCTTCCTCCCCCCTTTTCCCCGGCTCCCTTTCCACTTCCTGGCTCCCTCCTTCCAACTTCATCCTGAAGATCATGCTCTTATCCTCCCAGTTGATTTGCGGGTTGGCCTGCCCCAGCCATGGCATGCCTAGTATAACATTATAGCTGGCTATTTGTGATATCACAAATGACACCTTTCCTTCCCAACTCCCTATCTTACACTTTACATCTTCGGCACTGTACTTAGCTAATGATCCCGATGCTGTGGATCCGTCCAACTGCGAAAAAGCTATTGGGGATTCTAGGTTCGTTCTTTCGCATCCCAATCCCTCGGCTAATTCAGGGGAGATGATGTTCCTGGAACATCCACAATCCACAAATGCTTTGCAGGTTGCTTGTTTGCTGCCACTTTCCAGCTGAATGGGGACCACTATCATGGCTTTGTCCTGACTTACCAACCCCCCCGAGTGGTGCCTCATCGGTGGTTCTTCCTCGGCGCGTTTCCCTGCCACGGCTCTTGGTTTGGGCGGGCCTCCGCCTTCCCCTTTTCTCTGCCAGCACTCGGCAGCCCTGTGGCCCAAACGGCCGCACACGAAGCAGCCCCTCCTGCTGGTGCTCACGTTCCCTGTCGGCTCCGTTCTCCTCCCGGCTGGGGTTGATCCCTCCTTCCGGCTCCCCTCTTTCATCTGCGGCCGCTGCTGTAGCCCTCCTCGGTGCCTCCTCGCCTGGGCCAGCGATGTCTCGATGCGCCCCGCCAGCTGAATCCATCCGCGCAGTGTGTCAGGCTCATCACGATGCACCGCCCAGGAGAGGATCTCCCGCCTGAGCCCCTCTTTGAAGAGTTCTATCTTTGTCACTGCAGACCATTCCGGCACCTTTTCAGCGAGGCATTGGAACTCCTCCGCATACTCAGATACCGACCTCTGCCCCTGGGAGACGGTCTTCAACTTCTCCCTCGCCCGGATCTGCTCCAGTGGATCTCGGAAACGGGTCTCCAGGGCCCCCATAAAGCGTCGGAGTGACCCCAGACATGGGTCGCGCCGCGCGTGCAGTTGAACGTACCAGCTGGCCGCTCCCCTCTTCAACACTGCACCAATGGCCCGTACCCGGCTGGATTCCGTTCTAAAAGTGTGAGCATTGTCCTCCATATAGCCCCTCACCGTGGTCAGGAAAAAATCCAGTTCAGAGGACTCTCCCCCAAACTCGATCCTTAGTTCCTCTCGTCTCGGTAGGGGTCCCTGTGGTGGCAATCCCCAATTCTCCGCCCGTCGCAAGCCCCCTTGCGGGCCAGTGGGCCCCGCTGCTGCTTCCCTTTGTCCTGTGCCACGCCCGGCATTCGCCAGGGGCACCAGGGTCTCAGTTGGGAGCGTAGCCGGGATTCTCGGAGGCTTTTCCCCTTCGTCGTCACTCTCCTCCACCCGCGTCAGGCTCGTTTGGATCTTGGGCCGGGCACCGGGCTCCTTTCGCATTTCCCTTCCCTTCGGTGCTGGGAGGTCTGCAAAGCCCTGGCTGCTTCCCATGCTCACGTCCCACATTGAGCTAGCCCGGAGTTCCCTTCCTCGCTCCGGCTCCGCCAAAACCGCCAGGCGCTCCATCGCCCTCGACATCACTGCCAGGGTGGTCTCCATCGCCGACATCCTCTCCTCCAGAAACACCATCTTTTGCGGGCCTGGGGAAGGTGAACCTTCCTCTCCTCCGGTGCTATCTCCCCGCACCACTCCGCGCCTCTGGGTTACCCCATTTGGCTGGGCATAAGCGGTGGATGACGCCAGGGCCGCCAGCTGGTGGAACTCAGCGTCCGTCTCGGGAGTGGCCCTTTCCGACCTTCCTCCTCCGGCGCCCAAGAGCTCTTCATCCTCCACTTGCATGTTACACCTCACCGCTACAGCGGGATGGTGTCCGTATTCTTGGCTTAGTGTCAGCTCACCACAGCCGCTCCTGAATGAACACACGAGACTCTCTGTGGTATCACCAGGAACTTTTACTGTAGGAAACATGAACATCAGAAAAGCCAAGAATGGGAGGCTCCGGCCAACCCTCCTTTATATACCCTCCCCCTCATTTGAACAGTCTCTTCCCGCTCAGTAAAACCCCGCGCAAATTCCCCGCCAAGTCCATCAGCCGTTTCTCCTCCGAGTCCTGGGACGCAGGTGTCTTATCACTGTCAGTGACCCTGAAACTCAGAGCCACATCCAGGCTCTAGTAGCAGGGTTCTGACATACAATAGTATGTTGAAGTTCATCATGATATCAATGTTTCTTTTCATTTCAAAGAGAACATTGCCCCACCTTCTTCTGGCCAATCCATTAATTGCAAACTGTAGTGGACCATAAATAGGCTAATACTATACTTTGAGTTATTATCAAAAATGACTCATGAGAAAGAGAATTTATATACCGCCCTCTCTCCCCAAAGGGACTCAGGGCGGTTTACAAGCATAAAAACAGAAGCATACATTACAAGCAACACAATACACTCATTATTAAACAAAATTAAAGACCTATACAACTCGTAAAACAGTGAAGACCATAAGAAACAATCACAATAACCAGAAGGAACAAGAATACATAATCAGATGGGTTGACATGGACTGTTATTAGGGATAGATGATCCTTGTTCAGAATGTTTACGGGCCAGGGGTCGGCAGTACACCTGAGAAAATTATTCAAAGACCCACTGAAACCAGGTTTTCAACTCCTTGCGAAAGGACGACAGAGTAGGGGCTTGCCTAATCTCCTTCGGCAGGAGATTCCAGAGCCGGGGGGCCACTACCGAGAAGGCCCGCTCCCTTGTCCTCACCAGTCGTGCTTGGGACGAAGGTGGGAGCGAGAGGAGGGCCTCCCCGGATGATCTCAGGGCCTGCGGCGGTTCATAGGGTAAGATGCGATCACGGAGATAGGCAGGGCCCAAGCCGTATAGGGCTTTATAGGTCAATACCTGAACCTTGAATTGGGCCCGGCAGTTTATCGGAAGCCAGTGGAGCTGCTTTAATAGGGGCATTGTATGCTCCCTATAACCAGCTCTGGTTAGAAACCTGGCTGCTGACCTTTTGAACAAGTTGGAGTTTCCGGACCATCTTCATGGGCAGCCCTACGTAGAGAGCACTGTAGTAATCCAATCTGGATGTAACCAAGGCATGGACCACCATGGCCAAGTCAGACTTCTCGAGGTATGGTCGCAGCTGGTGCACGAGTTTTGATTGTGCAAAGGCGCTCCTGGCCACCTGAGCCTCAAGCGTCAGCGATGAGTCCAGAAGGACCCCCAGATTGCGTACCTGCGTTCTCAGGAGGAGTGCAACCCTGTTGAGCACAGGTTGCCACCCAATACCCCGATTGGTCCCATGATTGACCAGGAGGGCCTCTTTCTTGTCTGGATTAAGCTTCAACTTGTTAGCCCTCATCCAGTTCATCACAGCTGTCAGGCACTGGGGTTTAGGATCTGGGCGGCTTCCTTGGAGTTCGGTGGAAAAGAGTAATAGAGTTGGGTGTCATTTGCGTAGAGATCGCACCGCACCCCAAAACTCTGGATGACCTCACCCAGCAGTTTCATGTAGATGTTAAAAAGCATGGGGGATAGAATGGAACCTTGCATGACCCGACAGGTCAAAGGCCAAGGGTCCGAGCAGGTATCCCCCAGCTTCACCAACTGGGTGTGATCCCTCAGGAAGGAGCGGAGCCACTGCAAAGCAATGCCCCCAAGACCCATTCCTGAGAGCCTCCAGAAGGATACCATGGTCGATGGTATCGAACACCGCTGAAATGTCCAAGAGAACCAGTAGGCATGCACTCCCCCTATCTAGTTCTCTGCGGAGGTCATCCACCAAGGCAACCAAAGCCATCTCAGTCCCATGACCAGGCCTGAAACCAGACTGTGACAAATCTAGATAAATGGTCTCAAACAAGAATTCCTGGAGCTGGGAGGCGATCACCCTCTCCAAGACCTTGCCCAAAAATGGGAGGTTGGAGATTGGTCGGTATTTGTTTAATAGAGACGAATCCAAATTTGCCTTCTTCAATATAGGCTTTACAATTGGTTTGTTGAGGCAGGATGGTAGATGCCCTTGTTGAAGAGAGGCATTGATGATTCTCGTGAACCAATCAGCCAACCCCCCACTGACCAATTTGATAAGCCAAGTTGGGCAAGGGTCCAAGACACAAGTGGTCGACCTCACGCACCAAGAACCTTGTCAACGTCATCAGGCTGAACAAGTCGAAACGAATCCAAGAAGACCTGACAGACAGGTGCCTTGGTTACATCCTCTGGTACTGCATTAACATCGGCATCTAAGTCGGAGCGCATTCGAGTGACTTTATCTGCAAAGTGATGTGCGAACACACCACATCGGGTTGTCAGGTGATCAGGGGGGCCCTCCCCCTCAAGGGGATGGAGAAACTCCCTGACCACCCGAAACAACTCTCCAGGTCGAGAAGGACTTTCTGGCTGCACGCATTGCCGCGGAGTAGGCCTTAAGAGAGGCTCTAGCCCGTGGATGCTCTTTGAATCCTCCGCCAGCGGCTCTCTAGGCCCCGCCTTGTTTACAAGACAGCTGATGGTGACTACTAATTTATTTATGGCAGATGAAAGGGGGGGACGCAATAAACCATCTGCCCCAATTCTCAATCACTTTATTCACTTCCTGGGAAATCAAAAGTACACGTAACAGTAAAAAATAAGGGCTAATTCTGATGACTATCTTTTCCAGAAAGTGGTTAGATTTACAGGTGTCCTGAAAAGTGTCTATTAACAGAGATCCAACATATGTGAAGATCTGCATCCACTATGCTAACTAAATCAACAGAAAGTGGTTACAATGATGATAAGAATTCCTTCCCCTTCCTTCTTACCTGATCCTCATTGGAGACTCTCCTTGTCCACGGAGATTGCCCCCTTGTAGGAGATGAGCCACTGTATAGAAGGCCATGTAGATAGTTGAATCAGAGAGAGATTCTATCAGCCACTGCTCATCCCAAGGCAAACGAGTACCTAGAAGATGACAAAGTATGTTAATTGTGAATTAGCAGTCTAGGTTTCTAGGCTAACCAAGGTGGGGACATGGGTGGGGAAATTAAAACAGCAATTATTGGGATGATAGTTATTGAATGCCTTAGTTATCAGTAATAAGTATAATACTTTCTACATTTCAGATTAAGATGGTTCACCAGGCATCATCTGAAAATCACTATGTTGGAAGGTGAGGCTGCTCTGAAGGGAAACCTGAAAGGAACATGATTGGTTTCTACAGGAAGTTGAACTAATAATGTCCTGATCAGTAATGAATCTGCACTTCCATTTAAGAGCTGGGAATCTGTAGATGAAAAACTGAGCAACATCATGATCTGACATCATATGGCTCACTTTGCTGCATCCATTGTCTTACTATATGTCATTATACAGTATATTGCAGATTTTTTAAAAACGAAATGAGTCATATCAAACAGTAGTACTCCTGAACAACATTGCATGCTCTTCCTACCTAATCCATATGTTCTTGAACATGCATGTTCCTGCAGCCAGTCTAGAGTAGCTTCAAAATTTCTTCTTGTCTCTTCACAAAATCTGAAAAGAAAAGAGCATTCATCTTTACTGTGTCCCCTGGCTCTATTTTAATCCATGGTTTTTCTGTTCTTGCTCCCCATAACTTACGTTTCAAGATTTTTCAGGCATTCATGAGTCTGTTTCTTCCATGTTTCTTCACCATAATCCAAGTACCTAAAGTCAGGGGAAAACAGTTACAGCAAAGTGGGAAACATGCAACTAACGTAGCTGTATGTTGATTCCCAACTCACCATTGATCACAAAGAGCCACCACACACTCATCGGCAGATCTTGACATGACTTGTTTTTCTGGCTCCATATAGATCATAGCTTCACCCTAGAAGGAAGAGGATTACAAAGGTGAGACAACAAAAATATGTTTTACAGAATAAACAAGTGGCTTTAGCCAAGCAAATACACTCAATTCCATTTAACTAATAAGCTTCTTCAGGTGCTACCTTGAGGTTATCATGAGAGGTCAACTGAGGAATTACAGGAAATTTCAAATTTCCCCCTCTATGGCCCCTTCTACACTGCCACATAATCCAGATAATCAAATCAGATAAACTAGATTATCTGCTTTGAACTCGATTATATGAGTCTACACTACCATATAATCCACTTCAAAGCAGATAATCTACATTTAATATGGCAGCATAGAAGGGACCTAAGAGTAAAGAGTAACATCCACATCCAGAGGGGAAGGCTTCCAATATCAAGCTTCCATGAGGATTCAGTCAGTGTTTTCCTGACCTCAGGGGACAGAAAAAAAAGAAGAAAAAAAAGAGGTTGAGGGGAATTCTGTGCTGGCTATGGATCAAGAATATCTAGAGCCCTCCCATGTTCTTGGCACATGGACAGAGAGAAACAGGTTAAGCATAGGCATAAAAAGGTAAAGGTTTCCCCCTGACATTAAGTCTAAGTCGTGTCCGACTCTGGGGGTTGGTGCTTATCTCCTAAGCTGAAGAGCCAGCGTTGTCTGTAGACAACTCCAAGATCATGTGGTTGGCATGACTACATGGAACACTGTTATCTTCCCGCTGGAGCGATACCTATCGATCTACTCACACTTGCATGTTTTCGAACTGCTAGGTTGGCAGAAGCTGGGGTTAACAGCAGGAGCTCACTCTGCTCCCTGGATTCAAACCACTGACCTTTTGGTCAGTAAGTTGAGCAGCTCAGAGGTTTAACCCGCTGTGCCAGTGAGGGCCCCTAAGCATGGGCATAGATAATCTGACTTGATAAAGCAAACTTGATTTGGTTTTGAATAAGGCTATTCATCTGACTTCAAATATCTTCCCATCCACTACCCATCGCCCTAAAGGGATGCTTTTTAGGATTTCAAAATTGTGTCATTGAATTCTGTTAGTATATGAGGTAGGACTAGGTTTCTAAATCTCAGTTCAAACAAAAAGAAACAGTGAGCTAGGACCCAGCCCATGCTGGAAACAAATCTAATTCACTGGGTGGAAGCACGTGAAAGTTTCTCTACTATATTTTCAGCAGACCTACAGATAGCAAAGATCAATTATTCTAAAAGTGAAAGCGGCTAACCCTCACAAAATGGACTTATTAACATTTATACCTTCTACAACTGTATTAGGGAAGTCAGAGGTGGCCCTCTACTACAATTTCTACAATACCTCACTTCTAACAATACTGAGAGGGAATAATGGGAGTTGTCAGGCAAAATTATGAACAGCCAAACTTTTCATATGCTCCTGGTGTAAGTGCTATGTGTAGTGTGCACTGACAGAGCAAAAGAGACCCCAGACCTTTACAGTTCATGTCACCTAAACTGTTAGTACACTTGACCACCTCTATTAATAATGGTATTCATTAAAAGGAAATGGGGTGAACTGCATGGTTCCTCATACATTCCACTTCTACCATGTACCACCCCAGGACCAAGCATGGAAGCAAGTATAACCTGTAGGGATGGCAACAGGACAGAGAGTTTGATCTTTTATTGGGCTTAGCTCCAGGTGCAATAGGACAGATGCTGCGAAAGCTAAGACTTCAGACTAGACCACATGTGAATCAGGATGTGGCTTGGATGCCTCCACCAGACTAAACCAGAAGGGATCATAACTTTCCACTCTCTGTTCATTGAGGAGGAATCTAATCATGGGATATGTACAAGCTAACCTAAATTAAGAGGATGTGTGGTGAAAAACTGGCAGAAAAACGGAAGAAGTGGCAGTAGTGCTCTTCTGCAAAAGCCCGCCTCCACAGGTGCAAAAGATTCTCATCTGCAATATCTGATGGCATTATCAGGAACAGTCTAGGCGGTATGTATTTCTGAAAGAGGCATGTCAGTGAAGAAGGCTGTGAATAAGTGATTGATAAAGTTAACTAGATAAGCATTGGTTCTTCGCGCCATAACAGGAGACATGTAGACCTCAACCACCTCGACTACATCCAGCTGGGCCAAATAAATCCAGAGGAGTAGGAAGACAAAATAAATTGATGTAAAGATATTAGGGCCTGTGAAATCAAGTGTTATTGTCAATATAAAGAAAGGATTGGTATTGTAGAATACTGAAGGCATGAAAGAAAATGTAGAAACAAAGATTAGGATCATGCTGTCCACATTTACGACTATGTTCAATTATGATACGATTCTGGGTGATGCAGTAGCCACAAGGAAGTCCACCA